>NC_081411.1:742345937-742475937 GCF_030272615.1 Cryptomeria japonica | reverse complement strand
TTAAGACATGGTTGTTTCTTGTGTCTGTGAATCTAACCAAGTCCCTGCAGGGGTGAATGACCTCTACTTTCAATATAAACAATAATGAACAGAATTGCATAACAAAAAGATCTGCAAATGAATTTGAACCAAAAAAATATGAGGCATTAAACTGCTGCTGCTATGAATGTGTCATTATAATTTAGGGATAATACAAATAAATGCATGCAAATGTGTTCCATGACTCAATAAACTTTAGTAGGTCATAAATTTTAGATACAATAATCATTTTCTTTTGATGTTACTTACCAAGTTAACTATTGCAAAAAACCCATGAAAAACAAACTAAAATGAGAATATGTTGGTCGTTTAGTTTCCTAAGTGGACACTAATTTAGGTATGACTGGCCACGTATATATAGACAGGTATGATATAATAGAAAGTTGTGCATCTCAAAAATACAAGTTTACCTCTTCATTATCCATTATGTTATTCGGCACTTCAAGTTTAACTTTTATAATTGATTTGGCGTTTTACAAACTTATAAATAAAGTATGAGATATATTCCTTTCTTGACTCATCCTAACTAGCATAGTTATCTTAAATACATATATAAAAAAACACCAAGAGAAATCAATATCGAGGCATATAGCTAACTTATGTCACAAATTTAATATAGGCACCTTGAGATTGATATCTCTCAGCATCTTTTATATAGATATATTTAAGATATCCATGCTAGTTTATTAATTATTAGCTTTCAAGTTTATTATGTTCCATATAATTAACAATTTAATATAATGCAAAAGTGCAGAATGATTATTAATATAAATTATTAATTATTTTATTATATAAAATAATAATAAAAATCAATTTTACTTATATATAACAAGATTTAAAAGATAATTTAATATTAAAATACTACATATATATACACATAATTTTAAATATTATATTTTTTATTTTTTATTTTAAATATCATATTTAATTATTAATTGTTAATTTGACCTGTAAATGGCTGCTAAATTTATCTTAAGGGGTTTTTGTTTTCCCCTCGCTCCATTATTAGCCCCCTCACTGCCATTGTAGTTACGCCAAGAAGCAAAATAAAATCACAAGGTTGGCTATATAATTGATAAATTTGCTGTGCAAAAACTTCCATTAAAACTCATCAATTCATCTATGGAAAAGACCACCTTAAGGAAGTTAGCTCACACGACAGGTAAAATTATCTTACATTCACACATACGATGTCAATTGTGTGTGGAATGGCACTAAGAAACATCCCCAGATGGGCTTGGAAAGGACATGATACTAGATCAGACATGGAGGATCAGAACATGAGGGATGACTGAGATATATAATCTAGACTGCAACAAAGAATGCAAACATTAGAACCACTTACTTTTTTTAACAAGATGACACATTTTGATTGAAGATCTTTGTGAAATTACCATATCAAATGACTGTTTACTACAACAAAGAAGGAAAATTATCCTCACAAACAAGACTAACACAAAACATAAATTTAACTCAAGATGTTCTGAAGCACAGAAGATTAACTCATAATCTAATAGTTCATGATTGATCACAATCAAAGCAACAAATATAATTTTCATTCCTATCAATACTAGCCAATATGCAAACACATATTTTTGTAACCAGAGATAATTCAACATAAAGGACACTCGATTATGTCACAAAAAGGAAGTTATAAACCAAAATGTGACCAAAATCAAGTTACACATATCGCGCTCAGATGGATTTCCAATAAGGAAAGAAAAGTTTCAATACAGCTTTATAATGTTTTATGATTTATCTTTTGATTTTAACCAAAATCTTCACAGCATTTTCATTGCCATGTAATATAAGATTATATTACAGAAGAGCATTTTTATATGAAATAAACGCACAAAATTAAAAAGTAAAATTGTGCTCTACAAAAATTAGTTATAAGGGAAGGTTCATTAATTAGCCTTACAATTTATGACTAGTCAACAATCAGTTGATCGTCTCTTTCCCCCGTATATTGTTTCCAATTTTATCATCTGACATATTGATGAAAGTACAGCATGCTTTCCTCTTTCATTTTCTGAGATCCATGTGAGGTTTTTATCTCTGGCTATGATTCCTTTTCTAATATGCTTTACGATACACCACCAAACATACGCTACATTTATTTGGCACTTTATTTATTCAATAAAAATAGAAATTTGTACTATGGGCAAGATAGAATTCCTATGCAACCAGAGAGTCATGACCAGAGCCCTAACAAAAGTCAAAGATTCTAGAGCCAAAGCAAGCTAATGGCGATAAATCATAAAACTAAACCTGTAACCATTGTGGAAGCTCAGTCACCAGTAAAACTATTGCTTCAGGAAATTGCAAGACATATCAAAGCAACATTGATATGATCGACAATACAAAGGCCAAAATATAGGTAATATTAATTATTTTTCTACAACTTTCACAGAGCACATTGTCATCAATGTTCCAGTGAATCAATATCCCTAGACGAAGAGGACAAGGAGGGTATGACAGAATTTGAACCCGCAACATTTTGTACCCGAAACAATCTCATTATGAACATATCCAAGCTATCTCGCGTTACATTAGAAGTGGCCTATAAATCCAATTGGCATGTAGTAAAGCTGTCTTGCAACAGGAATATAATCCAAGGCTTTACCAACACAATAGTAAAGGCGACCTACAACTCCAACTGGTATGACAAATGTCTTGTAACCGGAATGTAGTACACGCTTAACCACATTATGATAAAGGCGACCCTCTACCAGAATTTACCAAGGGGAAAGAAAAAATAAACTGGTTACATCAGCATGCCTATATTTTCGCAACGACAAGCGAACAGAATTTTGTCCAAACAATACGGCATTATTATAACGGTGAGCACAACGAATGCAAAAATATGAATAAGACTCTGTTACTATTAAATTTAACCCTCCGACCAACCGAACATTTGCACTAGCAATTAACAAACACGAGCGCTTGTAATTTCAAAGCGGTCGACTAAGTATGTTTAAAACCTAAGAAACACTTTTACAGGCTCCCCTTTCCCTTGAATCAGACTTGCAGGCTAAATAAGGGTTTGAATTATAATCAAATTAAAACCGATTACTGGATCAAAGACTCTTCTTACGTATGAACAAAAAGTTTATATTATTACAGATTATTTTATATTAGACAAAGATAACAAATTATGCACAAAAATTTACTGTGCCTTTAAAGAAGAAAAAAGCTTACCTGTGGAATTAGTAATCGTACTACTCCATACAAATCTCCCGTTTCGCGAGCTGCCTCCAACAGTCTTTGCAGAGCACTTTTCTTCTTTAGATTGGATGTTGGTGATTCTTCAATTCTTTGCAGCATTTTGCAGAGGAAGGCCAACGTTAATGGAGGCTTATTTTCCATCTCCAGTTCTATGGATATTTCAATTCAAATCAATTCAAATTCAAAGACAATCGGTGGCCTCCTGCCGCTGCTGCTACAGCGCCAAATTTTACCGTTCGTAATATATATGGGGTGGGCTGATTCGTATGTATCGAATTGAAGCGTATGAGACACGATATGTTTGGCCTACGTCATACGCTACTCGAAAAAAGGTATATGGAAGCGAAAGGAATGTGGTAGATAGGGGAGAAGGGGAAAAGGGTGGATATAGGGGAGGATCAAAAATGAGTTCCTTATAGAACACTTAAAATAATAATCATTTCAATATTTATCTTTAAAAAGATTTTCTAAATCTAAAAAACAATTAAGTATATAATGTTGCATAGTGTATCAATTAAACATTATTTTGGTTAGGGTTTCATGAAGTGGGACTTCTTAAAAAATATAATAGATATTGCGAGTTTTTTAGGATTATTTTATAGCGCATGTAGTTGGGTGGTTCCATGAATTTTGTAATGCACTTTAAGTTTAAAAGGTTGAGCTCCTAAATTTATAGAAGTTGGTAGTCTCGTGAATTTTATTATTTAGCACATTCAATTCAACAAAGTAAATAAATTTGAAATAACAAAAAATTCAATTGACAAAAATTTGAAAAATTTCAAACGATTGACATATGGTAGGAAAAGAGCCTAAGGTAGTGGGCAATTTCTAGCCCCACACCTTTTCCACCCACAAAAATTTGTAATCCTAGATAATAAGGGTTTTAATTCTTCCCAAATCCTAAAAATAGATCATGAAGCCCCCCATGGGACCCCAGCGTTAGTGTACAACTATCAATCTTACTTTTGAGGGGACTATTTTGGACACCTCAACAAAAAGCATATCATGTGGCATCATATTTATCAGGTGGACTTGAAACCAAATTTTATAAGTATGTTCAGAAGCATCATTCAGAAAATCAAATAATTAGATACAAAACGAAAGGTGTTCAAACAAGAAGGAAGATTGCAGAAGCTCAAGAACGAGCCAATTACTGTTTACTATCAATGACTGAACCGAAGACTTATGAGGAAGCAAGTAAAGATGAAAGATGGATAAAAGCAATGGAAGAAGAACTAAATCAGATCCAGAAGAACAAGACTTGGGAGCTAGTATCTAGACTGATGGACAAGAATGTGATATGAACCAAATGGGTATTCAAAAATAAGTTGAATGAGCAAGGACAAGTTACAAGGAATAAAGCAAGACTGGTATGTAAAGGATATTCTCAGGTGGAAGGTATAAACTTTGAAGAAACTTTTGCTCTAGTAGCAAAGATGGAATCTATATGTATGTTTCTTGCATTTTTCAGCTTACAAAAACTTTAGAGTTTATCAGATGGATGTCAAATCGGCATTTTTGAGTGGAGATCTAGAAGAAGAAGTATACTTTGAGCAACGAGATGGATTCAAACTTATTGAAGGTCTGGATATGGTGTGCAAACTAAAGAAAGTATTGTATAGACTCAAATAGGCACCTAGAGTTTGGTATGCAAGATTAGATAGGTATTTATCTCAACAGAATTTCAGGAAAGGTACAACAAACAATAATCTTTATTTCAAGATTAATGGAGATAAATTGTTAATTGTTATAGTTTATGTTGATGACATTATATTTGGAGTAAATGATAGTTTATGCAAAGTGTTTGCTAAAGAGATGCAGAAAGAATTTGAGATGTCAATATTTGGTTAGTTGTCTTTCTTTCTTAGGTTCCAAGTTATTTGATTTGAAAGTGGATTTTTTATCTCACAAGGCAAGTATATGAAAGAGATTTTGAATAAATTTGGTTTTGATGATTGCAAACCGGTTGCAACTCCTTTAACTATTGGATGTAAGTTGAGCAAAGATGATGAGTCTCTGAAAGTTGAACAAAAAAAGTACAGATCAATAATTGGTGGATTGTTGTATTTGACTGCATCCAGACCAAGTATCATGCAGGTTGTTTGTCTGGTGCCTAGATTTCAGGCAAATCCAAATGTGACACATGAGCAAGTTGTGAAAAGAATTTTTAGATATTTGAAAGGTACTTTGGATTTTAGACTTTGGTATAAAATGTAAGGAAGTTAAGTAGCGGAACAACTTCCTACACTAACCTTGAGAGGAGAGCAATGCAAAAAAAATTACAAATTGTTACAACAGTTTTAGAAACTTAACAAAAATAGACATAATTGCATGCATACCACAAAACAGTGATTTACATGGGGAAAACCCTTTCAGGAGAAAAAACTTCACACTCCAAAATCCGCCCAATATATTATTTAAAAATTAATAACAAATTACAATATACTTGCAGAGAAAGCTCTTCATAAGAGTACCACCAACCAAAGATTCAGAAGTAACTCAATAGCTATAAGACTCTTACACACAACCTCTCTCTCACGCACCTCATATATAAGAGATACAATACAAGAAACCATCAAACAATATTACAAAACCATGAGATAAAACCACACAATGAAGTAGTGCCAACCTCATCTCTAATATAGATGCCCTATGATGTGTCAAATCACACATCAATATGTGTACCTCCCTTTTATATCTCATTTATATATCTGATGCATTTTTTATATTTCCTATTTTAGGAGTCCAAACTTCTGGAGGCCATAACTTGTGAACCGGGTGTCCAATTGACAAACCATTTGAAGCGTCGAAAAGTTTATGAAGTGCTCTTTCACCTCATAACCCACTACATCAATTTTATGCCCACTTTTCAAGGTTTTTTAGAGCCTCTAAATTCCTCAAAATTAAATTTAAACCTTTCATCGCACCCTTCAAAAGTGGAAACTTTAGTATTTTCAAAACTAGTTATGATCTTGCGTCGAAAATTTACCGACATTCTTATCTAGCCAATCCGAAGATTTGGGAAAAATTTCGCAGTGTTTTGTGCTCAAACAAAAACTTACTATAAATAGTAACCTCATATAAATGCAAGGTTGAAACACCATTTTCCCAATATTCTCCCACTTGTCGAACACCTTGCAAGAGAAAAGAGAGTATCTACATAATTGTAATGTGGAAAAATGGTGAATGATGAGATCAAGAGGAAAACTACCCTTTCCCTCAAGGAGAGATGAGAGTTTCACTATTAATTACCCTTGAAACACTTTTCACCAAATTACATTTGGAAGAGGAGAGGAGAATTCACTAGATTCAACCTTCAAAGATGAAGATTGCCCCTATCCTGGGAGGACAGTGGCGCCACACCTTTTTCCTACCCCTTTCTCCAGGGTAGAGTACGAACGAGGTGATGCAGAGGCCAAGAAAGAAGTTGTTTTTGAGGGTTTAGCAATCTCCGATCTCTGATCAGGCTAGAGGATTCGATCTTGTGTGCGTGAGGACCCTAATACAATCAAAAATTGCTAGGTTCACAATTTTATGACATTACAATAATAAATTAATTACTAGGGGCCATGAGGCCCATAGACTTTGAACACCATCTAAACTTCTTTGTGCTCACACCCTTGTTTAAAGAATCTACAACATTCTTTAAAGTTTGTACGTTAACTAGCTTCACCCTTCCATCTTTAAGACCAGATCTCTGATAAAATGATACTGAACATCAATGTGTTTGGTTTGGGCATGAAATGTTGGGTTCTTAGCTAGGCAGATCACACTCTGTTTGGCACAATAAACTATCACTACACCTTGTTTTATTTTAATAATTGAACACAGTCTTTTAAGCCAAATGGATTCTTTGTAAGCATGAGTAGCTACCATAGACTCTGCTTCTATAATGGAAAAAGCAACCATAACCTATCACTTACTCATCCAACTAATTGTACCACCAAATAAAGTAAACACATAAGCACTAGTGGATCTTCTACTATCAATAGCACCTGCCTATTCTAAATCCTCATAACCATGAATATAAAGGGAAATCATGTCTCCTACCAAATTACCATGATAACACAAAGAATACTCTGAGGTACCCTTCAAATATCTAAAGACTCTTTTGACTACATCCCCATAAACTCTACCAGTATTAGACGTATATTTGGAAATAACTCATATTGTTTTGGCAATGTTTGATCTAGTACAGACCATAACATACATCAAACTTCCAATTGCACTCTGGTAAGGAACTCTACTCATGTATTCCATCTTTGATGGGGATGTAGGACAATCCGAAATCAATAATTTTGTTCCAATTGTAAAGGGAACACGTAATGGTCTACAATATTGCATGTTGAATCTCCATAAAATTGAACTCACATGCTTATGTTGGCCTAGCCATAGCTTTTTGTTCACTCTATCTCTTTTAATCTCTATCCCAAGAATATGTTTGTTGCACCAAGATCTTTCATTTCAAATTTAGCAGGGAGTTGAGACTTTCGTTCTAAAATCATGTCTTTCTCTTTACCAATGAATAACATATCATCAGCATATAATGCAATGTACAGGAAATTATCACCATCAAATTTATAATAAACACAGTGATTTGATTTAGAATAATCAAATCCCAAACTCAAAACATATGTATAAAAATTTTGGTACCACATCATAGGAATTTGTTTGAGGTCATACAAAGATTTCTTTAATTTATAAACCAAATTACTTTAACCTTTTACCAAATAGTGCTCTAGTTGTGTCAATTAAATATCCTCCTCCAAATCACCATGAAGGAAAGTAGTTTTCACATCCATTTGCTCAACCTCTAAATCATAAGCAGTAGCAATAGAAAGCAAAAATCTAATGGATGTCATTTTTGCAACAAGAGAAAATATATCACCATAATCAACACCCTCAACCTAAGAGTAGCCTTTTGCAACCAACCTTGCTTTATACTTATCAGTGCCTCCATCTGAACCAATCTATTTCTTTAATACCCATTTACACCCAACAAGTTTCCATCCTTCATGTAATGGTACAAGATCCAATGTATCATTCTTTTTCAAAGCTATCGTTTCTTCTTGCATAACAATCTTAAAGGATTCTGCATCATTCATACCTAATGTCTTCTACATATCTTGGTTCATCCACATTAGTATTCAGAGCAAATATATATCTCCAATTATCAAGTGAATACCTTTCACGTGGTTGTCTATTTCTTGTAGACATTCGAACAAGCTGATTTGAAGGTTCTTCCTCCTCTTCTAAAGATTCAGAGCTAGATGAGCTCTCCTCAACTTCTTGGCTATCAAGTGGTCTCAATTCAGCTTTTTCAGGCATAAAAGGGAATTGAATCGCATATTTTTGTTTAGTCTAGGTATTGGCTGCAATGTGACAGAATGAGACTTAATTTCTCTAAAAATAACACTTCTACTATGTATTACCTTTCGTGCAACAAGGTCCCAAAACTTGTATCCTTTCACACCATAACTATACCTAATGAAGATACATTTCACAACCTTGTTCTCCAACTTTGTTTGTTTCTCCTTTAGTACATGTGCATATGCCTCCCTTGACCAAAAACTCTAAGATCAGGTAGCAAGCAGTGGCAACAACTTCAGCTCAAAACTTTTGTTCTAGACTAGCACCATTCAACATACTCCTAGCCTTCTCAATCAATGTCCTACTCATTCATTCTGCAAATCCATTCTATTTTGGAGAATATGGATTTGGCTTCTATCTATTAATGTCACAGTCTTTACAGAATCTATCAAAATAATTAGAGAAAAATTCACCACCATTATCAATCCTCAAACATTTAATTTTCTTCTAGACTACAATTCAACCATTGCTTTAAATTCTTTAAATCGAATGAAAACTTCAGATTTACTCTTTAAAAAATATACCCATGTCCTTCTACTAAAATCATCAATAAATGAAACATAATATGTTGATTTTCCAATGGAATGAACATCTACAAGACCAAACACATAAGAATGAATAAGATCCTAAACACCACAAGATTTATTATCTAACTCGAGTAAAACTGAACGTAGTTTTGTTTTCTGTAAATGCAATGCTCACATAAATGAAAGTCAAGATTGTAATCATTCAAACCCTCAACAAGTTTTTTATTTTTCAAGGTCCTTAGACCCTTTTCTCTAATGTGGCCAAGTCTTTGGTACCATAACATGGTCTTCTTTGCGAGTAACTTTGCTTCAGAAGAAAGAGCACCCTTAGGTACCTAAAAGCCATGTCTATCTGCTCAAGGTGAAACCCTCAAATATTTCAACAAAGTGTCCATAGATTTAATTTTTACATAAATGTTATTACACTCAATAGTGTATGCCTCTAGTTTACGCAAAGTGTCAAACCTAACACCTCTAGAAATCCCCATAGCACCCTTAATCATCTTACATATTTCATCATAAAAGACTACCTGCACACCCACATCTATCAGTTTGCTCACAGATAATAGTTTTTTTTTTAATCCTGGGATATTCAACACACCGCTAATCTTTTTTATTCTACCATCAGGAAACCTAATTATAACTTTACCGCGACCAACAATATCTAAATGTGAATCATCACCCAAGTACACCTTACCTCCATTAAATTCTTCATATTTAAAAAACCAATCTCTATTGGAAGTCATATGAAAATATGCACCTAAGTCAATTAACCATGCATCATTACCTACATGAATAGCCAAAGTTGCAATGAATGCATCACCATCTTCTTTATCAAACTCAGAATCAGAATCGAACTTCTTCTTTTTCTTCTTCTTTTCTTCTTTGCAGTCCTTACGGATGTGTCCTAATTTACCGCAATCCCGACATATGAATTGGAATTTCCAGGAGATTTTGATCTCCCTCTGGACTTGGATTTATTATGCTTCACATTCTTCTTGCCTTTTTTCTTAGGTCTTCCATGGATAGTTAAGGCTTCCTTCAAACTGATGGATACCTTCCTCTGTATTTCTTCACCAAGCAGGGAACCCACCACATCTTTAGACTTCAAAACAATAGAAGTACTACCTGTATGCGAGAAAATGCGGTGACGAAAATGAACAACTCGAAAAAAAAATACCCACACACCAATGAGACTCTTGGTGTAAGTATATGAACTAACTGAAGTAGTTCAGCTTCCCAAGGGGTGTCCCATTGTTCTCTATCTCATAGGATCCCTAAAGTCAATGTTTTGCTCTCAAATCATTGAGCAAGTGACTTAGGAATGACAACTCCAAGAACGAGTGATGTTTGATTTATATGCATGAATGCATTCTAAGATGTATGACATTGAAACTATGATGATTAAGCTAGTATAAAGATGATGATATGATAAAAGATTAGCCAATATCCTAGTATGATATACTATCCTAGCAATGAATATTATATGAAATTAAAATGCTTATAAATTCTATTATGATGATTTAACAAAGATGGACTAGAATGTTTAGTAAAGTAGACTATAATGTAGATGCATGAAAGATTGTTGATATGAAAATGAGGAATGAGAGCTCTATTTATAGGGAAAATACGGCAATGGTGTTGGAAATTGACACTCAATTGGTTGGTTTCACTATGTTGTCATTGATGGCAACATGGTAATTTATTCCAACTTCATATTTTGGGTTAGTTGTGTACCGACAGGCACTTCACAGACACTTCATTAGCACCGGCAGGTTGGATAGATTTCTTTGGTTACTGGTAATGCAGACCGACATGGTTTAGGATCAGGTTATCGGTATTGGAGGCCGACATCTTTTGGATCTGACATCGGCAATTGTTTTTGATATTCGTGTATTTATGTTATCTAGCTGACATGTATATTGATATTGTAATTATCTTTGTAAGCCGACATAAGGCATGATAAATTGTAAAGGGTATATAGGTCAGTTGGTTAGATCATTTTAATATATGATATGGATGGATAGGAGAATAGGATAATGTTATGTAATGCAAAACATATGAGAGAGATCATGTATGTGAGGATATTTATGTAAGGGGTATTCTGATAAGGGTTTAGGGTTTCAGACCAGAACAGATAGAGCTTAATCGGAACTGTATTCAGGAATAGAAGATGTTATCTTTGCAATTCAATCATTTCTCTGGATTGTAGTCTAGATTTGTATGTAGTCAATGAGGTTCCTTTTTTTATTGAGTAGTGTGATCTATATTTTGTAATATCTCTTCATATGGCCAGTGGATTGATATTGTGGGTCACAAATCCCACTGTGGTTTTTCCTCTTTGAGGTTTTCCACGTATAACTATGTGTGTTACTGTATTCATTTATGTGATTGGCTTATTGGTTGCTTTACTTCTTTCATTTCTATATGTACCGGTATACCGGTTGGTGTATGCATGTTTTAATAAGGTTAAAATTAATCATTCTGGTAGAACACTTATTCACCCCCCCTCCTAGTGTTCTTGGATTTCAACAATTGGTATCAGACCCTTGTGCCTCGGAGGAAGTTTAATAGCTTGAGGAAGATCCTGAATCTGGAATCCATGGATATGAGTTTGGAAAAGCAACTTAAGTGACACTTGAAGATTATGATGCTGAAAGGATGAAGAACTTGAAGCTACAAAATTAATTGAATTCTGCTCAGGAATTTATTATTGTCCTATAGGAGAGGTTGTCATCTGTTTAAGCTAGGAGGAAGGAAATTTTGCAAAATCAGGATGATGAAGAGAAAGATGCACTTAAGGAATAGTGTCAAAAATTGAGTCAGGAGAACATGGTCATGAGAAATGAAATGCAAGCTATAACTATGAGAATGTCTAAGGAGATTGAAGACTAGAAGAAAAAAGAAAGAAAATCTTGTTGTATCTCTGAAGAACAAATTTGAAGAATGTGGTAGGTTGGTTCATGAGAATGATATGCCAAGAACTGATTTAGTACAATCCCAAAGTAATGAACAAGGGCTTGAGAGACAAATGATAATTCTGAGAGATGATCTGACTATTGCAAGTGAGTATAAAGAAAAAATCAAGATTAGTTCAGCACAGCTAGATGAGTTATTGAAGAGTCAAAGGCAGAATGGAGATTCCAGTGGGCTTGGATTTGAACAAGGACAGAGTTCTGGTACTGCAAATGAAGATCAAAACCATAAGGCACCAGTAAGGCAATTTAATGCTTATAAATTTAATAGTAGATGCTTTGTTTGTAATAAATTTGGTCACATGGCTAGGCAATATAGAAATAAAGCAAATCTGAACCCTGATTCTGCTCCCGGTCAATGTTCTAAATGTAATAAGTATGGACATAAGACATAAGATTGCAGAATGAATGTTAAATGTTATGCATGTGGAAAATTTGGACATATGACTAATTAGTGCAGGTCTAGCAATTATACCGGTTTTAAAAAAGCAATTCAAAAGAACAATGTTATATGTTATGCATGTAATGAGGTTGGACATGCCATTAAGTTCTGTAGAAGCAGAAATCCACCGGTTGGTAATGGAAGATCAAATGAGAAAGGAAAAGAAAAGGTTAATGAAATCCATCAAGATCATACCCAAAGATGGGTCAGGAAGTCAAAAGATCAATCTGCAGATGGGAATGCTCTGATTACTCATCTGATAGAGGAGGTTGCTCCTGCACTGGCAGGAAACTCATCCGGTAACTAAGATAGATGTCTTAGGGGTAGGAACAATTCATGAAGATGTTGCATATGCCCCAGGAAGAGGTTCTGGAAGATGTTCCAGAGATTGTAGATGCTTATCCGACATGAAGATGTTTTATCAAGATCCAGTATCTTCCACCGGAAGTCATTGATGTCAATGAAAGATTAGGGTTTTTCTTGTTTGGTGCCCTAAAAATGCATGTTATAAGCAGCTGGGATGCTTAAGGCATTGTAAAGTTGATGTACTATTTTTGTTGGATAATAAGAAAGATTGGACGACTGTGTATGGTGGACGTAACCCATTATGGGTGAACCATGTTAAATCTCTGTGTTATCTATGTCCTATTTTATTCCTTTATCTTTTATATTTAAATGCGCATATAATTGTTAGTTCATATTTGCTTCGGATCTGCTTGAAACCCTAACATTTCTTTGAGGATAAAAGGTCGAATTCACTGCATTTCTAATCACTTTTCATTTAGAGTGATTTAGAGAGATTCGGAGGAAGTCTAAGATGAATCAGAGCAATCGATATCATTTTGAGCGATTTCACCATCGCTTGGAAGAGGTCTTTAGGATTTTTCACCGGCAGTGATTCACAAGTATTTATCTTCAATCATGGAAGAAGGATCATCATTTGTACCTATATTTGTTGCAAATCCGACTATTGTTGAGGTCAAGGACCATCCTAGACTGATTTTCAAGCGATATTTGCATGTTGCTACCTTGGACGATTCGGTTGGATCTTTTCCCGTGTCCCGAAAGGAGTCGTGTATGTTGAAGATGTAAGAGCCTACATTCACTATAATATTGAGGATTTGGGAATGACTGATATCAAGAGCATGTACATGAATGAGTTAATGGGAGATTCTGGAAAGATTAAACCTGAATACCAGCATACTGTTGATCTAGGGTTTACCGGCATTTTGGATATTCCGAAATTCGAAGATGAAATTGTTAGGTATGTTTTGAGCAGGGTGCATGGAGAGTTTATCTAGTTGGATAGACCATATAAGATTGCAAAGGAGGTCATCAAAGCAATCATCGGTTTACCATAGGTTGGACAACATCCGAAGAAGAAAGTTTCAAATGGTTAGGTCAACAAGATTATCGGCGCAACACCAGACAGGAGGTCAATGAAGATCAGTACTATCACTGACACATACATCAAATTTGGAAGCATGGTCATTGGTTACAAGGTAACACAATCAAACCAACTGAATTTCGTTTCTATCTCTTGTATTTACGCAGCTCATAAAATGACGAGGGAGAATGAGAATTTGGATCTATGTGGTTAGATGTTGGATGAATTATTGATTAACCTAGGAAAGATTAAAGGAGAAAAGAAAGGAACATTCTGGTATGGTAACCTAATTGTCTATTTAATGTTATTTTTCATTAATGAGACTCTTGGTTTTGGGAAGAGAAAATGGGCATTCGATATCTTGGTAGGGAGGCAACTAAAACAGTCTATTGCTACATTGGGTAGTCAGAGAGATGACAAAGCGTGGGGTTATTTTAAAGCATTTCAAAAGGCTAATTCTAGGATGAGGGTTCCCAAGCACATTGTCGAGAAGTACTCGACCAACATATGCTTCACGGTCAAGAAAGATGAAACTTTGATAGAAGTTGTAAAACCCTGGAAGATTTGGATTGGGGAAATGGGTTATGAAGTTGATGCACAAATTCTTGATGCTTATGCACAAATGCTAATTGATACACCAGTAGATGAAACTGTAAAAACCTTTGGCACTGCTAATCAGAAGACACAAGAGGTTGAAACTGAGTTCAACAGGAAGAAGAGAGAGAAGCAGGAAGGAAAGGCAAGTAAATTTGTTGAAAAAGTTTCACAGGACATTAAAGCATTGATTGATGTTGTCCCAGAGAAAGGAAGGAAGAGGAAAGAACCAGAAATATTCATTGAACCTATTACAGCTGAATCTGCATCTAAAGATGACACACCCCCGACATTCAAAAGGGTAATAAGGAAGAAAATTGAAGATACTAAGGTAGAGGCTAAGAAGCAACCGGTTAGAAAAGTTACCATCAGAGTATCGACATAGAAGAAAGCACCAAAAAAAACACCTTCAGCCCCATCCTGTACTAGAAGAAGGAAGAAGAAGGATGACATTGATCTGGCAATTGAAACTGGTAATGTAACTATTATTCCACCAAAGACTTGTGTAGATTTAGTTGATGAAATTACTAAAGATAGTATGTTAAAGAATTTACAGTTTTATTATAAACATTTAGATAATGATGAACAAAGAGAAGTAGAGGAAGCAGTTCTGTTATATTTGGATATTCATAAGAAAGCCCTGTTAGAAATTGAAGACCAAATACCAACACACTTGTATGATATGTTAGATGCTAGAAGACTATCAGCAATGCAAGAGGACGAGCATATAAAGATTCAAGCGTTGTCATATGTTTGTGTTTCTATTGCTCCAGGGGAGATGGATAAGACACTTGAATTTACAAATAGGAAAATATTCAAGCATAGAATAATCAGTCTTATGTTAGGAAGGGTCAATGAGATAATCAAGGTGACCCACAAGGCATGGGTTAAGTTCTTTGAAGAGAACTGTGGTTTTTATACTTCATCGAAATCTAAGACAGATACTGCAGACATCCTGGTTGAAGGAAAAGGAAAGGGTATTATGGGTACTTCACCCTCAGTTTTGAAAAACATTAAGATAGTGGAAATAGAGCCCTTGATAGATTCAAATGTACAGACAAATGTTGAGATATCGGCTTATACAGAGAGTGTAAAGGTTGATAATGTACAAGATACTAATGTTGAGGACAACAGTCCTCTGGATACAAATGTACAAGATGACGTTACAGTTCCTAGGGAGGAACTGATAGTTACTGAGACTGCACCAAGTGGCGAGGCCACCGGTGCAAGTGAGGAAGCTATAAAGGTTAAAAAATCAGAGGAGAAGAAAGAGGAATCCGGCAAGGAACTGATAGTAAGTCCATCATTGTTGTTAATTGACACCTCGCAAGTTGAAAAGAAACGCATAATCGAGATGAGTTCTACTGAACTCATGATGATGGTTGTATAAAAAATGATGAAGGATCTATGGATAAAGGTATTATTGATCAGTCTATCATTGTTTTGCATAGACTAGTCCCGGAGTGCAAGTTTGACAGAGAAGCGAGCCTATCCGACAAGATTTAGACAATCACAGAGCACATTTCAAAGGATTTCCAATCCTTGCAGCATATATCAAACTGACAAGCACTGGAAAGGTTCACATAGGCAAAAAGAGCTACATTTGATCAAGTGATTGAGTTTGAAAGGAAGAAGATTAATGATAAATTAAAATTGATAGATAATGCATTGAGGCAGTGTACTAATATCTATAGAGTATGTTGTAATACAGGTTTTCTCACAGCTAAGACAAATAAAAAGATTAAGGATATTCAAGAGGAGATTGTAGATATAGCCAATTATTTTGATGGATTGAATTCATTAACTACATCTATAGATGGTCAGATTTTGATTTTGGACGCCCAAGTTTTTGCTCTTGAGAGGGAAAAAGATAAAATCATAAGAAGAGATAGAAGTCTTGGAGTGTATAGATTTGGTTGGTAAGCCCACACCGACAGAGCTTAATGGGAAAGAGTCATTTGCCCATATGCTAAATGGACTTGTATCTATTTCTGACACTTTCAAATCAGGTTGGGATACCTGTACTGAGCTATTGGAGAAGGCCTATATCTGGATATTTTCAAATATATTCAGCTCTGGTAAGATATTTTGGGACATATTCATTGTACAATCTTTCATTCTTCGTCCCGATTTTTGGCTTTTTTGGTACTTTTTGGTATTTTTGATGGCATTGATGTCAAAAGGGAGTTATATACATTAGGGGGAGTATATGTGAAGATGCGTAGGTATGAAGTATTTTGTATTGATGGATATTCAGCTCAGGGGGAGCAGGTTCAAGATGGAATCGACAGATGGAAACCATGATCATTTTTCACATGAGTGTTGCCATCAATGTCAAAGGGGGAGATTGTTGGCAATTGACACTCAATTGGTTGGTTTACTATGTTGTCATTGATGGCAACATGGTATCTTATTCTGGCTTCATATTTTGGGCTAGTTGTGTACCAACAGGCACTTCACAGACACTTCATCGGCACTGACACCAACACCAACATCGACTGGTTGGATAGATTTCTTTGGTTACCAGCAATGTGAGCCAACATGGTTTAGAATTAGGTTATCGATATTGGAGGCCGACATCTTTTGGATCTGGCATCGACAATTGTTTTTTATATTCATGTATTTATGTTATCTAGCCGACATGTATATTGATATTGTAATTATCTTTGTAAGCCAACATAAGGCATGATAAATTGTAAAGGGTATATAGGTCAGTTGGTTAGATCATTTTAATATATGATATGGATATGAATATGGATGGATAGGAGAATAGGATAATTTTATGTAATGCGAAACATATGAGAGAGATCATGTATGTGAGGATATTTATGTAAGGGGTAATCCAGTAAGGGTTTAGGGTTTCAAACTGGAACATACAAAGCTTAACCAAAACTGTATTCAGGCATAGAAGATGCTATCTTTGTAGTTCAATCATTTCTCTGGATTGTAGTCTGGATTTGTATGTACTCAGTGAGGCTCCTTTTGTGATTGAGCAGTGTGCTCTAGGCTGTAAGCCTTCCTGCAAGTGCAGGCCCCTATATTTTGTAATATCTCTTCATATGACCAGTGGATTGATATTGTGGGTCACAAATCCCACTGTAGTTTTTCCTCTTTGAGGTTTTCCATGTATAATTTTGTATGTTATGGTATTCATTTATGTGATTGGCTTACTGGTTGCTTTGCTTCTTCAATTCTATATGTACTGGTATACCGGTTGGTGTATGCATGTTTTAATAAGGTTAAAACCATGTTTTTGGATTCCAACAAATGGATGGTCAAGATTTAATAATATTAACAAGGGCTAGGATTGAAAGTTAATCAATCCATGTTTACAATTCTCACCAATGAAATGGTGACAATTGTCTGTTAGACACAATGCACCACTGAGAGGGGGAGGGGGTGAATCAGTGGTTCTCAAGACTTTCTCGTTTAGCTATCCTCTGTGAGCAACACCGGTTTGTGAATCAAGCATAGTACAGACTTACCGGTTAGTAATGAGACTAACTCAAATACACACACACACACAAGGAGACATCACATAACACCAACACATACGAGGAAAACCCAAGTTGGGAAAAACCTTGGTGAACAATGTTGTTGGAGTCTGCTGCTCCAATCCAACCTCATAGTAAAACACAGTTACAAAGTTTAGGGCACCAACCCAAGGAGCACCAACCCCTACCTGATTTATGGGCTACAACCCAAAGGAGCACCAACCCCTAACTTTAGGGCACCAACCCAAGGAGCTACTGATGAATAATGATGAATAGTAAATACCTAACAAGTACTAAGAGGGGGGGGTGAATCAGTACAGACAAAAATTTCTCCGACAACTTAAAACTGCAAAGATTGCACTAGTAGGAAAATAGCATCATCAACCTAAATCAGGACAATACCGGTGAAACACAGTAAGACTGTAAAAGACATAAACCGGTAACACTTAGAACTTCTCAAAACCTAATATATCATTTCAACTTCACCCATATGCTTAAGAAGGTAATACATTAGAAATACAATGACCATTAGATCAACATACTTTACTGCTTAACAGAAAACACTAAATCATCACATGAAAAAGCATCACACATAACACACTGATTTTTCACGTGGAAACCCAACTAGGAAAAACCACAGTGGGGATGAATACCCACAAGTTGTTCTTGAACTCTTCTAAAGTCCTCTCTGTTAGGAGCCTAGTTCAGTTAAAGACTTTACAACAGGTTTTGCTAGGAACCGATCCTGCTAGGGATCACTCGGTTAAGGGATGGCTAAATACCCGGTTAAAGGTTAAAACCCTGTTAAAGGTTACCTCACAAGAGGATTTGAAGAACTCAATGATTTTGAGTCACCCTGTTAAAGGATTTACAAAAAGCTTGTTAAAGCTACCCGGTAAAGGGATTTTCCAACTGCTGAAATGGTTAGAAGTCAACAGGTAATACACTGATCTGATAACAACATTCAATGCCAAGGCAGATCCACTTCAGTTCCTTTACATCTGCAATCACACTCTACAGATCTTTGCTTACTTCTCTGGTCTAGAAAGAATCACTTCACATACATTCATTTGCCAACAACTTCAAATGAAAAGCATCATTGACCTTATAGATAACAATTAGGTCGGTGGCCAAAACCTAAATCCCTAAGCATCTAGGTTATCAATACAGTCGGTCCAATCCTGACCGTTTAATCACATTACATAGGATAAAACAATCTTGAACAAATCTCAAGATGTTTTACATTGTCCGTTCTTCACCGCTTTTGGAAGCTGATAACCCATCACGCGCTCTCCACCGTTTACTAAGATTTTGCACATTCCCGAGGTATATAGAATCAATCTCTTCATGCAAGATCCTCAAGAAAATCCTTCTCGCGCACAAGGCTAACGTGGCAATGCGATCTAATATTCATTTCAATGCTAACTCGTCACAGGATGTCATCAATCGAATCACACTGACTTGGAATGCATCAACCGGAAACCCTGAAACTGAGAATACCAACTGGTAGTCATATCAAGTGAAACCCCGATACAAACTTTGCATATACCGATTCACTTGCTTCAACATACCGGTTCACACTTCATCATACCGGTTCACTTATATCGATTCACACTTCATCATACCGGTTCACACTTCAACATATTGACATCAATGACAACATACACTATCATCATGTCATCAAACTTTGCACATATGCCAACAATCTCCCCCTTTGGCATTGATGGCAATACACAAAGATATATCTACATCTTCTTCCATATTATATGTCTTCAATACTGCAGATATCTTCTCCGCTTCACATCTTCTCCCCCTTTGACAACAATGCCAAAGTGGAGGCACAAGCTTCCATGTTCCACTATGCTGCTCCCCCTAAGGAGTAGCATCCTTCAACACATCAATCCTGAAAAGATTTGACAATGCAATACCTAAGTGATGTGGAGCACATACCTTTAGTTCACCTCTTGAAGGGGCAGCACCCCTAATTCACCTCTTAAATAGGTAAATGTAGCCTTTGGTAGAGGCTTGGTTAATATATCTGCTAACTGCTCCTTACTGGAAACATGTTCCAATACAATCTCTTTGTTCTAAACTTTCTCCCTCAAGAAATGATACTTGAGCTCGAAGTGCTTGGTTCTAGCATGCGATACTGGATTCTTGGAGATATTAATGGCACTTGTGTTATCACAAAAGATACTCACCAGTTCAAATACAGGGACTTTGAAACCACTTAATACATGCTTCATCCAAATTGTCTGAGTGTAGTTCATAAATGCTACTACATATTCTGCTTCTGTTGTGGACTGAGAGATACAACTCTGCTTCTTGCTCATCCATGAAACTAGTCTACCACCAAGAAAGAATGCACCACCGGTTGTGCTCTTTCGGTCGTCCATATTACCAGCCCAATCGGCATCGGTAAACACTTGGAGATTTAAATCATTATTGTATGGATACCACAAACCATAATCTATAGTTCCCTTAAGATATCTAAGAATCCGCTTGACTGCTACCAAGTGGGATTCTTTTGGACTTTTCTGAAAACGTGCAGCAATGCCCACTGCATGTGCAATGTCTGGTCTGTTATGTACTACATAGTGCAATTTACCAATCATTGACTGGTATTCCTTCTCATTCACCAATGTTGAATCATCTTCTTTAGTCAATTTACAACCAGTCATCATCAGTGTACCAACCGGTTTGCTATCTTCCATGCCAAAGGTCTTCAACACCTCTTTGACATACTTGGACCGAGTGATAAAGATACCATCTTTCATTTGTTGAATCTGTAGTCCAATGAAGAACTTGATCTCTCCAATTAGTGACATCTCAAATTGCTTCTTCATTTCATCTGCAATTGTGTGGCTCATCTTATCATCTCCACCAAAAATTATGTCATCAACAAACACTTCACAGATCAGAATCTGATCTTCTTCTTACTTCAGATAGATATTGCTACCTTCACTTGTTCTTTCAAATCCAATGTTCACAAGATGAGAGTGTAAATGTTCATACCATGCTCTAGGTGCTTGCTTCAATCCATACAAGGCTTTATGTAGCCTACACACCATATCATTGTCTTCTGATAGGGAAAACCCATATGGTTGCTCTATATACACTTCTTCTTCAAGTATTCTATTTAGGAATGTAGATTTTACATCCCTCTGATACACTTTTAATCCCTTGAAGGCTGCATATGCAAGTAGCATTCGAACTCCTTCCAATCTAGCTACTGGAGCAAAGGTTTCTCTGTAGTCTTCTCCTTCTTCTTGAGCATATCCCTTACATGCCAATCTTGCTTTGTTTCTTGCCATTGTGCCATATTCATTCAACTTGTTTCTAAAAACCCATTTGGTGCCAATAACATTTTTGTGCTCAGGTCTGGGTACCAAAAACCATGTACCATTCTTTTCTATTTGGTCAAGTTCTTCTTCCATAGCCTTAATCCAGTCTTCATCTTTGTGTGCCTCTTTAAATGTTTTGGGCTCAAATTCAAAAATCATACAAGAATTGTCTCTGACCTTTCTTCTTGTAAGTATTCCCGCATCCTTATCCCCTATGATTTGCTTTGGATCATGATGCAACTTTACATACCTAGGAATGATCTTAGCTGATTCCTCTTGCTTTTCCTCTTCATCCTCATCTTCATCTTCATCTACCGCAACATCTACTGGTGTAGGAACACTGTTTCTTGTACTTGGTTGTTTTGCAACCGATTCCCAGAATGTTACACCTGGTTCATCTACCGCTCGCTCGCTGCTGGTTTCCTCAGGTTTCTCAGAGGTTTCGTCAACTCTAACATTGATAATTTCAACAATTTTTTGAGTCCTATTGTTAAAACACTTGAGAGCTTTGTTCTTGGTGGAATACCCTAGGAATATTCCCTCATCACATTTTGCATCAAACTTTCTCTGGTGTTCACTTCTCTTGATATAACACTTGCTACCACATACTCTAAAGTAGCTTACTACGGGAGTCTTACCAGTCCAATACTCATAAGGAGTTTTATCCTTACCTTTCTTGATGAGTACCCGGTTCATAGTGTAGACTGCAGTGCTCACCTCTTCTCTCCAAAAAGTGTGAGCAACCTTCCCTTGAATCAACATCATTCTGGCTGCTTCAACTACAGTCTGGTTGTTCCTTTTTGCTAGGTCATTTTGCTATGGAGTCTGGGGGGCAGACAATTGCCTCTTGATGTTGTTTTCTTCACAGTACTTATTGAATTCACCAGAAGTGAACTCACCTCCTTGGTCGGTTCTAAGGCATTTGATCCTCTTACCTCTTTCCTTTTCAACTAGTGCTATGAAGGCTTTAAACTTTCCAAAAGCTTCAGACTTGTCTTTCAAGAATGTGACCCACATCATTCTTGAGCAATCATCAGTGAGAATCATAAAGTGCCTATCTCCCTAAACACTCCTAGTTTTCATAGGACCATATAAATTAGTATGCACAAGATCAAGTAAATTATTTGATGTGAAAGATTTACCTTTGAAGGTTGAGGAAGACATTTTCCCCATTTGACATTCTTTGCACAAAGGATTCTCTGGTTTGTTCAACACATGAAATCCTCTAACTGCCTTGATCTTACTAGCCTTCACAATATTATTAAAATTTACATGGCAGAGTCTTCTATGCCATATCCAACTGTCATCAAACTTAGCCATTAGACATTGACCAATATTTGTATTTAACTGAAATAAGTTACCTCTGGTTTGCATACCGGTGGCCATCAATTCACCACTTTTTCCTTTTATTTTGCATACTCCACCTTTCAATTTCAGAGTGAGTCCTTTATCATTCAACTGAGCAACACTCAAAAGGTTATGTCTGAGACCTTCTACCCAATACACATTATCAGCACTACTTTTTCCACTTAGAGAGATGGACCCTTTGCCTTTTACCATACATGGTGCATCATTACCAAATCGGACTACAACTCCATCGTACTCTTCTAGTGACAAAAACTTTTTCCGGTCACCAGTCATGTGGTGAGAACATCCACTATCAATAATCCACTCATTAGAATTATAAAAGTGGGAGAAAAGAGCCTTCTTGTCTAACACATCTTCCTTAATGGCTTCACTTTCTTCATCTTCTGATTCATCATCAGTGACACCTTCATCAACTGTAACAAGACAAATTCTCCTATTTCCTCCTTTGAACTTTTTAAACTTCTCCGGTTTGTCCTTATTATCACTATTAGGACAGTTGACAATAATGTGTCCTATTCTATTGCAAGAAAAACATTTCAAAGGGAGCTTACCTCTGTATTTTCTAGTTCCCTTAGGAAGTCTCTTGGCAAGAAGAGCTTCAAATTCCATCAGTATCTCCTCATCATCCATATCTCTGTTTTGTCTAGGTTTATAGCTGGTACCAGCTTCTTTTCCCTTTCTAGATAGTGCAGCAGATGCTCTAAAGGCTGATTCAGTCTTCTGAACACTGCCATCATAACTATTTAGCTCATATGCGATCAACTTAGCAATGATGGAGTCTAGGGATACCTTTGCCTTGTCAATAGATCTCAACTCCTGAATAGTAGCAACCCTTATTGCATAGATCGGTAACAAGGATCTCAAAACCTTGCTAACAACGGTGGGATCATCCATTGTACCTCCTGCAGTCTTGATGTCTCCAACAATAGTTTTAATGCTTAACCCATATTGTTGAATGATCTCTCCTTCAACCATCTGCATGTCTTCAAATTTTCCTCTAAGGCTTTCTTCCTTAGCTTGCTTCACATGCTCATCACCACCATAGATAGTCTCTAGAGTATCCCATACATCTTTGGGATTGTCTTTATCCTGAACATCTATAAACTCAATATCAGATAGACTGCTGATAAGGGCTTCCATGACTTGCCCATTCTCCTAAATTTCTCTTCTTTGATCATCGATGAGAGTACCAGTAGGGACAACATAAGTATTCTCAACATAGTTCCAGTGTTGAGAACCCATTCGTTTAATTTAGATCTTCATTCCGTCCTTCCATATCTTAAAGTTATCTCTGTTGAACTTAGGACCTTCCCTCTTCATCATTAGAATAAGATCTTTTCCTCAAGCGGTTAAGCTTATAGTACCTAGGACTTGGAGGACGCTTTGATACCAATTGATGAATAATGATGAACAACAAATACCTAACAAGTACTGAGAGAGGGGGGTGAATCAGTACAGACAAAAATTTCTCCGACAACTTAAAACTGCAAAGACTGCACTAGCTGGCAAACAACATCATCAACCTAAATTAGGACAATACCGATAAAACACAGTAAGACTGTAAAAGACATAAACCGGTAACACTTAGAACTTCTCAAAACTAAATATCTCATTTCAACTTCACCCATATGCTTAAGTAGGTAATAAATTAGAAATACAATGACCATTAGATTAGCATGCTTTACTGCTTAACAAAAAACACTAAATCATCACATGAAAAAGCATCACACATAACACACTGATTTTTCACGTGGAAACCCAACTGGGAAAAACCACGGTGGGGATGAATACCCATAAGTTGTTCTTGAACTCTTTTGAAGTTTGCTTTGTTAGGAGCCTAGTTTGGTTAAAGACTTTACAACAGGTTCTGCTAGGGATCACCCGGTTAAGGGATGGCTAAATACCCGGTTAAAGGTTAAAACCCTGTTAAAGGTTACCTCGCAAGAGGATTTG
Organism: Cryptomeria japonica; assembly: GCF_030272615.1. NCBI lineage: Eukaryota > Viridiplantae > Streptophyta > Pinopsida > Cupressales > Cupressaceae > Cryptomeria > Cryptomeria japonica. Next base: position 742,451,216 of record NC_081411.1, on the reverse strand, counting down.
AAGAACTCAATGATTTTGAGTCCCCTGTTAAAGGATTTACAAAAATCCTATTAAATCTACCTGGTAAAGGGATTTTCCAACTGCTGAAATGGTTAGAAGTCAACAGGTAATACATCGATCTGATAACAGAACTCATTGCCAAGGTAGATCCACTTCAATTCCTTTACATCTGCAATCACACTCTATAGATCTTTGCTTACTTCTTCGATCTGGCAAGAGTCACTTCACATACATTCATTTGCCAACAACTTCAAATGAAAAACATCATCGATCTTATAGATAACAATTAGGTCGGTGGCCAAAACCTAAAACCCTAAGCATCTAGGTTATCAATACAGTTGGTCCAATCTTGACCATTTAATCACATTACATAGGATAAAACAATCTTGAACAAATCTCAATACATTCTACATTGTTCGTTCTTCACCGCTTCTGGAAGCTGATAACCCATCACGTGCTCTCCACCGTTTACTAAGATTTTGCACATTCCTGAGGTAGATAGAATCAATCTCTTCATGCAAGATCCTCAAGGAAATCCTTGATGTGCACAAGGATGACATGGCAACGCGATCTAATATTTATTTAAATGCTAACTCATCATAGGATGTCGTCGGTCGAATCACACAGACTTGGAATGCATCAACCAAAAACCCTGAAGCTGAGACTACCAACCGGTAGTCATATCAAGTGAAACCCCGATACAAACTTTTCATATACCGGTTCACTTGCTTCAACATACCGGTTCACACTTCATCATACCGATTCACACTTCAACATATTGACATCAATGACAACATACACTATCATCATGTCATCAAACTCTGCACAATGCCAACAGCTACAACCCCTGCACTGAGCTACAACTCAGTATTCACAATATAACCTTCAAATACATAAGTTGGTATCATGTTACAAGTGAATCTTGCAACCTTATCAAATGTCTTACTTTGTCAGTGAAGTACCTTCTCTCCTTTACCGACTCACTCTTCTTCCTACTCTGTACTTGCTGCTTCTCTGCTGGATCTACACCTCACTCACAACACATCACTGGTATCACACTCTATCGGTGTAAGAACTATCGGTTCTTCTCTCCAACCAGGTTCACTCTCACTCTCTTCTTAGATGCTCGTTTAAGCACTTGGCTAATCTTCTTCTAATTTGTAGAAGTCTTCCACTTCGCAACAACACAATATTCTCCTATTTAGCAGCAACATTCTTCTTCTTCTATCGTATACTTATAGACTGGTTTTCCCTCCAAAAAAATAATTCAAAAACTAGGCTATTAGGGTTTACTCACCATTCTCGAGGCAAACCAAATCCAATCAGATCTTGCAAGATATGATATTTCTGACATCTGAATGCACAACTCCGCCATGGTCGCATCTCCTGGATCACACCTTCCCTTTCTGGCGACTTGCTTTTACCCTCATAGCTAATCTCTCGGTCAATCACAAAAGATTTGCCATGTTGTTTCCTTCATCACCTCTATCTTCTCAATCTTTCTTAGCTGGCTCGTAGTTGTCTTCCAGACCTCGAGCCTCAAACCCCTGCAATAGCTCTGCGACATGTCCCATGATTTGGGTGACTTTTCATTAAAGTCGACCAACCCTGCAACAACCCTATCATTGTACATTCTATCTTTATCCAAACGCGAGTTTGCCATGTTGACTCCATGTCGACTATCTGCCAGCTTGGCACTTCAAGTCGGTCCAAGTAAGATCATCGACCAACCACCCTACTAGTTCCTTACTTCTACTAGTTTGCTAACCCTTCCAGTCTCAACCATTTTACCAATTACCTTATCATATCTGCTCTCATCTTGAACTGTCGATGGAACTCTCAAACTAGTCTCCAGACTGGTAAGTCCTAAGTATGCTCATTCCCACAATGGGGAGGTCTTCTACAACTACACCTTGTTTATATAACTGGTAGACTTACATACTGGTTACTACTCTTGATGACACCATGTCATCATTCTTCTCAAGGCTCCATCTTCTTTCAGTCAGTTCAGATTCCTTTATTTGCATCTACTTAGCCTTGCCTTTTCCCTGATTAGCTTTGACCATATCACAACCGGTTTGTCAAGATGACAAACACTTCACACTTCCTTTGTACTGGCATCTCAATCATGCCTTCTCTTCTGGTCTGGTGCATAACCCTAATCTCATGCACTTAGGGCATTCCTTCAATTCGCCTGTAGATTCGATGTGATCCTTCAAGTGCTTGCCTTTACCTCTTCACTCTTATCTCTCCAAACTATGATGCACTTGATGCATAATAGGAGATAAGCTCCACTTACTTGATGAAGTAACACCTTGTCTTCTGCATCCTTACAACATACCAATTCATCCTTCTCTTCCAGTGTTGATGTGATTCAAATAACATTCTGCCTCTTCATCATAACTAACCACTCAATCACCTTTCTGTTCCATCACACAAGTTATGCACTAACTTGTTTATTACCTTTACCGGTGTTCTGCAACATAAGGTGATATCCAAGATATCACATCCTGTACTTCTTCAACACTTTGTTGCACATACATCTCTTCCATCGATGGGCATCCCATACTGGTTGATATCAATGACAACACAATACCAACATTGTCAACAAGAGGTTGCTTGAGAGGAGATGCAAGAAGCATTAAATGTCTGAGAAGACATGAAGGTTACCCTAGGAGGTAAGGGTTAAGGTTAGGTTAGGGTTATCCAATGGATAAAGCTTTTACCCAAGGGGTAAACTCTTGTGCAAGGGTTAATAGGATAACCAAGGTTAAAGCCATGAATGCTTGATGAGACCCTTGGGTTAGATGAGGGTTAAGTTAGAGAGAAAGTCTCTAACCATGAAAGAAGGTTGAGTTAACCATTAATGGTTAGGAAGACTTCAAGGGTTAACTTGTTGAAGACATAAATCCTTTAATGCATTTCAAAGACTTTGGAGGCTTTGAGAAGTGACTTCCCTTTTCTTAGGAATGTGACAATAATTAGGAGATTAATTAGGCTAAATTGGAAGTGATTAGAAGAATCTAGAAGGGGTTTAGGAGGCAAGTGGGAGATGTAGGAAAATGCAAGTGGAGGGAAAAAGGATTTTAATTAAAATAAAAATACTTTATTTCAACCAAAATAGATGCAACTTTCATAAATACAAGTGGGGGGATTTAATAAATAAATTAGATTTACTTATTTGCAAGGATCAATTTAATTAAATGTAAATTTAATTAAAAAGGAGAAAGGGGAATTAATTAAATAAAGTGATTTATTTAATTAAAGGCTAGAAAAGGTTTAGGTGAATTTAATTAAATAAATTGAGTAATTTATTTAATCAAATAGATGGAAATGAAGAAACTAATTAAATTAAATTAAATTAATAGGGGGAATGGGGTTAAAATAAATATTAAATATTTATTTAGGAAAGTGGTCAAATTTATACGTCTACATTTTGCCCCTCTTTGAAGTGACGTGTGTGCACATGTTGATTCAAAGAAAAATTTGCCGGATATGCTGCCAAAATTTGATCGATATGATGTTGTGTGTTGAAATGTTGATATGATGCCTCATATGTATATTTGATGAACGATATTGATGATGCCCCCTCGGGAGATGAATCAAGGATTTAGTGAAAAATTATCAAGTTGATGAACATTTTTTTTTTGAATTAATTGCAATATGAGAATATTGACTGCGTTGAATGCACATTTATTGATTCATCTCCCGAAAAAAGGATGTTGATAAGGTTAAAAATAAAAAAGTGGGAGGAAAATACATGGCCCACTTATTAACCTTTTTGATTTTACCCTATTAAAAGGTAAAAAGTGACTTTGAAAAATCATTTGCACACTTGTCTCTTTGTGATTGTGACATTTGGAGCTCTGATGACGATGCCGATTCCATACTCACACCGATTTGAGTGTGTCAGGCGACATCGGAGACCCACCGTCTATTTCCCACCAATAAGTGGCCAAAATCCATCTTCATTTTTTTATTAATTTTATTTATTTTTGTCACCTTTTTCAATTTTGGGTTGGATTTTGCCGGTTTAGCGCGTCGGGTAAGTTGTCTAGCGCATACGATAGGAGTTTTAGAACGTAGCAAAACCCTAGGAGGTTTAGCATCTGAGGGCCACATTATAGTGTGGTCCGGCGTAGGTTAGCGCATAGGATGATTTAGCGCATAGAGTCTGCATAGAAGCACAACGGGTAGGCCAGGTAGCGCGTAGGATAACTTAGCGCGTTGGGTAAATAGGGTAGCGCAAATGGTGTGTCAGTTAGCACGTAGGCTAGGTTTGGTGCATTGAGTGTGTGTTTTAGTTCATTGATGGAAAAAGTTAGTTCATATGTGGCAGCTTAGCATTTCGGGGTCCTAATTTAGCATGTGGGGTCAAAAGTTGGTAAGAAAAGCGTTGTGAAGAATGCGTCATGAGTCAAATAGATTAGATAGATTGTGTAGATATCGATATGGGTCCGTTGATTGCTCTAATATGGTTCATGATCAAAATTGAGTCTTTCTTTGTGATGATGTTTGATTCTGATATGTTGTTTTATTACGATCTAAGTCTGGGTTTGATATGGATCTTGTTACTGTCGATATGAATTGCCTTTCGATATGGATTTGTTGAGTCGATTTGAGTCTTGATTTCAATATAGATCCTGATTTGATTTTGATATGAGTCCTGAGTTTGCTTTCGATATGAGTCCGGATTGATTTTGATATGGGTCTTGATTTTGATTTTTGATATGGGACCTTGAGCTTGATTTCGATATGGGTCCTTGATTTTGATTTTTGATATGGGTCATTGATTCTAATTTTCGATATGTCCTGATTTTTTTTCGATATGAATCTGATTTTGATTTTTGATATGGGTCCTGATTCTGATTTTCGATATGGGTCCTGATTGATTTTCGATATGGATCTTTGATTCTGATTTTCGATATGGGTCTTTGAGTCTGATTTCGATATGGGTCCTGATTGATTTTCAATATGGATCTTTGATTCTGATTTTTGATATGGGTCCGAATTGATTTTCGATATGATGTGAATACATTTTTTATGTGTTTTTGATATGCTTCACTATTTCAAGTTGATTTGCTTTTATTGCTGATAGATTGGATGGAATTGAGAACTGATGATGGATACTTGTTGATTTGCAGGCAGATCTTGGCATGCTCTAGTCTCGAGAGCAATTTTCGAGGCCATGGACACTGATTCCACGTTTGTCACAGGCTGACAGAGGTGTTATTGAGAGATGTGGGTTTTCCTCTTTATTAGACATGCCTCAGTATATCATTAACCGAGTTTTATTGACAACGTTGGCTGAGAGGTGGCACAATGATACAAACACCTTTCACTTGGCGATGGGCGAGATGATAGTCACACCAGAGGACTGTTATCGGATTTTGCGGATCCCTATGGTTGGGGCTCTGTTGCCTTACGAGCAGAATGAGAAGTGTGGCACAAAGGCTTTACGTCACATCTTTCAAGATGATGAGATTAGTGGTTATGAGATCTCGTGGCAGGAGTTTTTGGATTTAGGCTACGCTCCGCTGCCATCAGTATTAGCAGGTTTTATTGGTGGGTTTTTGTGTCCTGATCGTAGGTCGAAGGGACTAGCCGTTGGGGATTGGTGTTGGATGACATGGTGACACAAGTTTGCATGGGGGTCCTGTATGTTGGACCATCTATATAGAGAGCTTCACTAGGTGGTATATCTGGGATATACTATTTTATCAGCTGGGGTGACATTGTTACAGGTGTGGGCCTGGGAGCATATACCAGTGTCGAGACCGCTTGCAGATAGGGATAGGCCAGTTGGTCAGGCTTATGTTTATGGGTATACAGGTGTAGTTGTCCAGCGTAAGCTGGGCAAACTAGAGCATTGGTAGAGGGTACTGGATGATATCGATACAGTCATTTGGAGACCGTATATGGATTGTGAGGTGTGGGCAAAGGACGGGCTAGAGATGCCCTACATATATATGTCGAGGTACCTGATTGGGCAGACGCCCTATATTATTGAGCGATTCTTGCACAACCGTGTTTAGCGACAGTATGGTAGACAGTAGGGGATGCCACCAGGAGCCTGTTTATATGCTCGTTGATGACATGATGTGTTAGAGTGGGGACCTACCCTAGATAGAAGAGTGGCTGTTGAGGAGTATATCTCACTCGCAGGACAAATCTGGGATTATGGGGTTGGGGTTGTGGATGACGGGATGATGAAGGAGTTTTCAGCCTACTTAGTGGCACATTCAGTGGCATGTATATTTGATCCGGAAGAGTTGCTGTGCGATTTTGATGATGATGAGGATGAGCAGCCACAAAGGCGAGGGGGAGCCAGACGAAGGGATGAGGAGGGAGAGGAGGTAGGAGAGGGAGGTGGAGGAGGTAGAGGAGATGGAGGAGGGAGAGGAGGAGATAGAGGGAGACGGGGTGGAGATGGAGGGAGAGGTAGAGGGGGTGGAGGAGGAGGAGGTATTGTTCTTGGTGTTGGCGGGGGTGGTAGGGTAGGTGCAGTGCTAGCTACGGTGGGTGGGATAGAGGATTATAGGTTTCCTGCCTAGAGGAGGAGATTTGATGTTCTACCTCCACCGATGCCTTAGATAGAGACAGGTGTGGGTGGGACCACGACACAGGTACCTATTCAGATTAGGGTGCCCACCCATTGACAAGATTCTCATATCAGAGTGCTATAGGTATTGGTGCAAAAGTTGTAGGCATAGGTGTTAGCGCAACAACAACAAATTACACAGGTTATCGCAGAGTGGGATATGGAGATGGAGCGTTAGGGTTGGGCAGAGGCTCTTGCTGACAGGTTAGAGAGAGCCACAACTGGTGCCCCAGTTTGGGACACACTAAGAGAGATACAATACTCGCCTAAGGAGGCCGAGTACTATAGGAGTCTATATGAGGAGGTGGTCCCTCGAGATCATGGAGCTCCTAGCTATGCTGCAGTGGCGTCTAGTCGATCCGACTGTAGTCATATGAGGAGATAGAGCAGAGGTGTTATGGGGCCTGCTTGACGTGATCCACCTGGTGGAGATCCAAGAGCTAAGACATCTATTGTCAGGCCTTCTGCCTCAGGAGATAGTCATACCCGAGAGACCTGTCTCTATTGTTTTTTATCACTTTTGTTTATAATTTGACAGACATGATATCCCTTGTACATTTCGACCATTTTTGATATATATATATATATATATATATGGCATTGACTTTCTCTGATCCATATGTGATGCATTTATTGATGATGATTGATTTATGATATGCATTATGTTTTGATATGATGATACAATGAGGATGATTAGATGCTTGGATAATAATGCTCTTCTATATATATACACATGTGTGTATATATATATACATATATACATGTGTCTATATACACATGTGTATGTTTTTATATATATATATATACATATATATATATGCATATATATGCATGTATATGTATATATGTATATATATACATATAAATACATATATATGTATATATGTATATATATGTATATATATATATATATGTATATATATATATATATATATATATATATATATGTATGTATGTATGTATGTATATATGTACACACACACACATATATGTTTTCATGCTTAAAACCATCACGCTAAATAGGAAATAAGGAAAATCACGAGTTCCTTAACTATGAAAGCAATCCTAAACATAAATCAATGGATTACATGCAAAATTGAATCAATTAAACAATATAAAAATCCCTATTTTGCATCATAGCTTCCATTGTTCTTCTCTTCTTTGTGGTATGTTAACTCTTAGATATTGCACTGGTAACCTGCAAGTGGCACAAAGATTCAAAGTTCATGATTTTTGAAAATGAAGAAATAAGGTTGCTTTTATAGATTTTTGAGACATATTGGGTGAGAAATAGAACTGTAGTGTTGATTGACAGTTGAACTAATTTGATTGATTAGTCAACTCATTTTGATTGATCTGTTAACTTCTTTAATTGATTTGTTAATATGATATATTGTAAAGATAACTTAATTGATTGATTAGATAGATTGGTTAGTTAACAAAATTGATTGAGAGAAAACTGAATAGATTGATTTGTTAGAAAAATGTGATTGGGAGTGAAAAGGGGAGATTGGAGAGTTAACTGATTTGATTGATCAGTCCTGATTTTCAACATGTGCTATAGGAATTTTGAATTTGAATTCAATTTCATTCTTATTTGGATTTGAATTTTGATTTTAGAATGATGAAATTGAAATGCACAATCACTTGAAATTTGATGAAATTAGTTTAAATTCAAATTTGGGGATTTGGAAGAATAAATTAATTAATTAAATAATTTAAATAAAATTATTTAATCATTATAAATGGAATTAATTAAATAATTAAGATTATTTTAATTAAGTAATTAAATTGTAATTAATTAAATAATTAATATTCAGGAAAGGGTTAAATGATGAATTGATGGAAAATTTTGAAATTAAATAATTAGTAATATGAAAGGTGATGATTGAATTAATTTAGAAGAAATACGATTAATTAGATTAATTAAATAATTACTTAATTAATAAGACGAATAATTAGTGTGCGATTTATGAGACATTTTTAGGTGTCTACAATATATATATATATACTTCATTTACACTTTCAGTTCAATTTCATGGTTAATTCCAAAATTGAGGTTTGGCCTAAGGCAAACCCCTATTCCCAACAATTTCCCCATTCTTTTCGAGTGCAGGAAACATGTATAAAGATGCATTTAGGAGGATTGATAGGATTCATAAAGACAAATAGGTTCAACTTTTGATCGTGAGAAATTTAGAGGACCAGGCCAATTGGAGTACTCGAAAGATTAGACCAAACTTCTGGGAACATATCCAAAACATCTTCTTTTACTCAAAATTATTTTTGGTGGCTCCATACAACATATGTATCTCATTGTTTCTATTATATTGCTTCAATATTCACCTACCTTGTGTTTAACCCAAGGTAGGAATGAGTGGGTGATGCAAAGATTCTTGGAATAGGTCCAAATCACTTACTTGTCTTTCTTGTTCTCACTCCAACCTACTAACTGCTCAAGCCCTTCCAAAGGTACTTGGTTTAAGTTCTAATAGTTAGACCTCCAAGGAATAATGCACCTTACCTTTCCTCCAAGGTATAGCCACAACTTCTTTACTCAACTCTTCCTATTGAGGACTCCACCTCAATCCCTTATTACACCTTCCTAGTACTCCAACAACCTCTGCTAAGGATCTTTATTCATCAATTTGTTCTATGTGTTCAAAATGCATTTACATAGTGTCTTTGATGTCTGTTAGGGTTTTGATCACCTTCTAGTCCTTTGCCAAGCCTTCTCAACCTTCCTATATCCTTACCGGGCTCCAAATAGACCTAATACAATTAGCCCCCCTGTTGCGGTTTTAAGGGCTTAGTTTCAAATTTTCCCACACAAGGCCACAAATAAATTACATATTTGAGTACCCTTTTCATAGTTACGAAAAATATTGAATAATTGCATCTGGGTTCTCCGTACACATGGGGTAACCAAAACTATCCTATTTTCAAGGGTTTTAGGCCTATCCAGGTGACTTGTAAATTTAGTCTTGGAAGGATTCACCAGTCAAAATTTTTGCAAAAACCAATCAAGGAATATCAAAGGAAATTCTACTAGGTCTCCAAACATGTATCAACTTCCCTTCTACCAATCCATAGGTTCTCTTAAATCGCACATCTTTTGCTATGCTAGTCTCACCAACTCCTAGTTGTGAGCCTAGGGCATCATTGTAAATTCATCTCAAAGATCTAAAAAACCAAAACTTCTACTCTAAACATATTTATAGACCCCAACCTATAATTCTACAAGGTTACAATTGGGGCCATCAATGGATGCTTAGGTTAGAGTCATTTTTCCCTTAAACCCTACTTTGCAAGGGTTTTACACCTAGTCACAGAGAATGGATCTAATCTCTGCAACTAGAAATAATCAATTTTGATAATCTACCTTATTGGAAAGTAGACTCAACAATATTTCATCCCTTGCAAGTAAATTCCTTTGTCAAGGCCGTACTGGGCCGTACAACAGGGCAAAAACAAACAAAAACAATCAAAATGGTGGCAACACAAGATTTTCCTTACAACTCAAAACTTGCTTTTGCATTCCAAAAATTCTAATCCATACAATGATGATTTATTGGGCTTTAAAATACCTGGTTTAGTTGGTTAGAACCAACTTCTTCACTGGCAACATAAAAAATGCAACTTTTGCAAAATGTTACAAAAATGTTGCTTAACAACTTTTACATTTTTTGAACCTTAAGATGCAACTTTGCACTTAGGTGTACTTGAAGGCTCCAAAATACCCTCAATGAATTCTAGGAGACCTAAAACAATTCCTTGCACCCTATGACATGATGATTATGTAACAACATCAACATTACAACTTCCTAGGATATCAACATCCTGAACATATCAAAGCTTGGACAACTCAACCATGGCTCCACTGAGTCCCAAATGGTTTGTCCATTATTAAAACTTGAAAGAAAACACAAAAACTCAGAACAAACCAAAATTTATTTCTTGGAGTGATGTGTTCCCTGCACCATATTCCCCTGGGACAAATAACTCAAGTCCCTTGAGTTAAGAGGTCTGCAATTTCCACACCATGCTGAAGTAATCTGATTCTGACATCCACATAGCATCTGAGTCAGGTAACCTTGCCCACCTTACAAGATAATGCTTGTATACACCTTTCCTTGTCTTCTTGATTACCTTGGTGTCCAATATACTTTCTAACTTGACCAGTTGGCATGGTGGCAAATCTCTCACCCAATCTTCAATACCCTGTAATGAAGTGTCCAACTAATGTGTTTGTGATTGTCCCTTGTATGGATAGAGATCACATACATTAAATATAGGAGAGATACACAAGGTGGGAGGGAGTTCAACTTCATATGTATTCTGACCATATTTATGCACCACCTTGAGAGGCCCAATCTTCTTCATCAATAGCTTAGTAGGCTGCCCTTTTGGAAGTCTCTCCTTCCTTAGTTATGCTAGGACTAAATCTCCAATCTTAAATTACACATTTCTTCTTGTTTTATTAGCATTCATCTTATACTTCTCAGACTTTTATTGTAAGGTCCGCCTTACCTTATTATGAACTTCTTTGATACTTTCTATAAAATTCTCACCTTGTGCACTCTTGGGTGCCACATAACTGAGATCCCTGAGCTCTAGTATGCCCCTAGGATGAAAACCATACACTATCTCAAAAGGACTTTTACCTGTGCTTCGGTTAACTGAGTCATTGTATGCATATTCTGCCTGACCGATTACCAAATCCCAAGTCTACCCATGTTGTTTGGTGAGGCATATTAGTAGATTACCCAATGATTTGTTGACTACCTCTGTCTGACCATCTGATTGAGGATGATAAGAAGATGAAAAGGATAATTTTGTGCCTAACTTTCTCCAAAGTGTCCTCCAAAAATGGGTTAAGAACTTCACATCCCTATCACTAACTATGCTAATTGGAAGGCCATGAATTATGACTATCTCTTTGAAGAATAGTCCTGCAATATAGGTGGCATAATTGGTGCTCTTGCAAGGTAGAAAATGTGCCATTTTGCTGAACCTATCAGCCACTACATACACATTGTCAAATCCCCTTGGAGTTCTTGGTAATCCTAATACAAAATCCATGCTCAAGCATTCCCAAGGCCTCTGAGGTATGGCTAAAGGTTGGTATAGACCTGCATTACTTGATGAACCTTTTTCTCTTTGACAGATTGCACATTGTTCTACAAACCTTCTCATTTCAGATTGCAACTTGGGCCAATGGTAAAACCTACTAGCCTGCTCCATAGTTTTATCTATGCCAAAATGACCTCCTATATCTCCTTGATGCTTTTATTCGATAATGTTTTGTCTCATAGAACATTGGGGAATGCAAAGAAGGTGTCCTTTGAACAAAAAACCCTCTTGTATCATATATTCTGAATAAGAGACATGTGAGGTGTTAGAAAAATCAGAACAAACAACATATATCTATGCAAAATCTTTATCATCCTTGTAGAGGTCTTTTAACTCATTCAATCCTACACTTTGTATTTGTATCTCCTACATAGTCATGACTCTCCTACTTAATGCATCAACTACCTTATTTTTAGTGCCTTTTTTGTGCTTGATAGTGAAGGCGTGGGATTGTAGGTATTCAACCCACTTGAGGTGTCTTTGATTCAACTTCTCTTGCCCATTAAGGAAACTAAGGGCATTGTTGTCAGTGTAAACTACAAACTCTTTAGGCAGCAAGTAATGACGCCACTTCTTCAATGCTTGCACCATGGCATACAACGCCAAGTCATATGTGGAGTATCTTTGCTTGGATTCATTCAATTTTTCAGAGAAGAATGCTATAGGATGACCTTCTTGACTTAAAACAACCCCTATTGCCCTTTGGCTAGCATCACATTCTACTATAAACAACTGACTGAAATCAGGCAATCTAAGGGTTGGCAACTCTGCTATCTTAGCTTTCAACAATTCAAAACCCTTATTGGCTTCCTCTATCCACTTAAATTGACATTTAATCCCTCCTTTAATGGTGTTGAGTATAGGAGCACAAACATGGCTAAATTTTCTCACAAACTTCCTATAAAAAGATGCCATTCCATGAAAACTTCTAACATCACTTATGCCCCTAGGCATAGGCCAATTAAGTATGGCTTCTACTTTACTTGGATCCATGTTTAAACAACCTTGTGAAATGACAAAACCAAGGTAAACTAACTCTGTTTTCAACAACTCACATTTTTCAAGGTTGATTTTGAGTTGAGCTTCCTTCAACTTCTTCAAGGCCATCTCCACATGCTTAAGATGTTCCTCCTTGGACCTGCTGAAGACCAAAATGCCATCAAGATACACTATAACAAATTTACCAATAAACTCAACTAAAAATTCATTCATGAGCCTTTGAAAGGTACTAGGTGCATTGGCGAGGCCAAATGACATCACCAACCACTCATATAGGTCTGCATTGGTTCTAAAGGTTGTCTTACATTAGGTCTGATCCTTATCTGATGATAACCAGACTTCAAGTCTACCTTTGTGAAGTAGCATGCTCCACCTAGATTGTCCAATAGGTCCTCTATCTTTGGCATGGGAAACCGGTATCTTATAGTGATCTTATTAATTTCCCTTGAGTCACTACACATCCTCCATTTTCCTCCTTTTTTAGGCACTAGAATAGTAGGGATAGCACAAGGACTCGAGCTCTTTTTAATAAACCCTTTGTGTAAGAGTTCTTGCACTTGTTTGGTGATCTTTTCATTTTGACTAGGTGTCATTTTATAAGAAGCTTTGTTAGGCATATTTTCCCCTAGTATCAAGTCTATTTGATGATTTACATCCCTCACTGGAGGAAAAGAATTAGGAATATCATCTCCTATAACTTCTGCATATTTCTTTAGTAGACCTTGCACTTCTTGAGGCACTTCACTCATTGGATCTTCCTTAGCTTCATCTTTAGGCTTTAGCACTATAGCTTGACCCTGATTACCTTCTTGTTTTAATACTTTAAGGAACTCTTTACCACTTAGCAACATAACACTTGACCCTACTTGCTTTTCCTCCTTTGGATCAGGTAATGGATCCATTTAATACTTCTTACCATTTTTAGTGATGAGATAATCCTTCTTTTCTCCATCATGACTAGCTTTCACATCATATTGCCATGGGCGGCCCAAAAGAAAATGAAAAACATCCATAGGCAATATGTCACATAGAAGTTTGTCTTTGTACTCACCAATTTCAAAGTCCATCCATGCTTGTTCATCAACTAAGACATGTTCATCTCGGTTGAGCCATGATACCTTGTAGGGAGTGAGATGAGGTAATCTTTTCAATTTGAGCTTATCCACCATTTCAACTGAGACAATATTCTCTGTGGAATCTGAATCCACAATCACCTGACAAATTTTCTCATGTGACTTACAAGTGGTTCTAAATAAACTTTTCCTCTATGGTGGCTCTTGAGCTTGGGGTATCTTTAGCATTGTTCTTCTCATCATTAAATTTTCTCCATCTATCACTGGCCTCGCCTTACTGATTGGAGAGGTCTCACTTTGAGTATCCTCCTCTTGTACTAACTGAGTTCTTCTTTCACCCATGTATGAGCTTGTTGAACTTGAGGCTTTTCCTGGGCACCTACTTATGGTATGTCCAACTTGATTGCAATGGTAACACCTACCGGTGAAGACTGTATTTCCTCTCCTCGAGCTTCCAAACCTGCCTCTAAAATTACTTCTCCCTCTAAAGGATCCTCTATATGTTCCTCTTTGTGAGTCCCCATTTCCTTCTTGGTTTTGATGTTCTTCATTTCTTATAGCATTTTGCCCTCTGCCAAAGGTTCCTCTACCTTTGAAATTCTTACCACCTCTATGCTTCTGATTTTGCTCAGTTCTCCTTTTGATCTTTTCCTCTACCCTTAATGCCAACTGAAAACACATAAACAGTGTCTGGTGTGAGGGTTCTTATTTCATCTTGTATGTTTTGTCTAAGGCCATTCATGTATCCGACCAATTTCTCCACTTCATTCTCATGCTTCCTAGCCCTCAAACTTAGCTTGTGGAATTCCTCAGTGTATGCATTGACATCTAGTTCCCTTTGTTTCAAATTTTGCAGGCTCTTGTGGATTTGAACTTCATAATCCCATAGGATGAATTGAGCCTTAAGCCTTATCTTCATACACTCCCATGAAGTTATCTTTTTCTTACCTACTTGCACCCTTTCTTCTTGCATCATATTCCACCAAACCAATGTTGATCCCCTTAATCTTGACTTGGCTAAATTTACTCTTTTCTCCTCTGCTACCTCCTTATAATCAAAATGATTATTTAATGCTTCTATCCAATATATTAACTCCTCTCCATTGATATTTCCTCCATAGGTGGGTAATCCATCCAAGTTATCCTTGGAGATGGATTTGACTGTATCGAAGAATAGTTTTTGGTCTTGGGGCATTGCTACTAGTGTCTAGTCCTCCTCATCTTCCACTTCTTCATCTTTCTCATCTCCCCATTCTATCTTAACCTTCCCCTTCTCCTTCTTAACATCTCAAGTTCCTTTACTTCCTTCTTGATCCTTCAATCCTTCTAGCATCTCTGTCACCATCTGCCGGATGGCTTCTAGAGTCTTTGCCTTTGGAGGCATTGAACTTGCTTCTGATTCCTAATAGTCTGACATACACCAATGTTTCAAAGGGTGGCTCTGATACCACTCTAATGCAAAGATTCTTGGAATAGGTCCAAATCACCTACTTGTCTTTCTTGTTCTCACTCCAACCTACTAACTACTCAAGCCCTTCCAAAGGTACTTGGTTTAAGTTCTGATAGTTAGACCTCCAAGGTCTAATGCACCTTAGCTTTCCTCCAAGGTATAGCCACAATTTCTTTACTCAACTCTTACTATTGAGGACTCCACCTCAATCCCTTATCACACCTTCCTAGTACTCCAACAACCTCTGCTAAGGATCTTTATTCACCAATTTTTTCTATGTGTTAAAAATGCATTTCATAGTGTCTTTGATGTTTGTTAGGGTTTTTATCATCTTCTAGTCCTTCTCCAAGCCTTCTCAACCTTCCTATGTCCTTACCGAGCTTCAAATAGACCTAATACAATTAGCCCTCCTGTTGCGGTTTTAAGGGCTTAGTTTCAAATTTTCCCACACAAGGCCACAAATAAATTACAGATTTGAGTACCATTTTCAAAGTTACAAACAATATTGAATAATTGCATTTGGGTTCTCTATACACATGGGGTAACCAAAACTGTCCTATTTTCAAGGGTTTTAGGCCTACCCGAGTGACTTGTAAATTTAGTCTTGGAAGGATTCACCAGTCAAAACTTCTGCAAAAAATAATCAAGGAATATCAAAGGACATTCTACCAGGTCTCCAAACATGTATCAAATTCCCTTCTACCAATCCATAGGTGCTCTTAAATCACACATCTTTTGTTATACTAGTCTCACCAACTCCTAGTTGTGAGCCTAGGGCATCATTGTAAATTCATGTCAAAGATCCACAAAACCAAAACATCTACTCTAAACATATTTATAGAACCTAACCTAGCATTCCACAAGATTACAACCAGTTCCATCAATGGATGCTCAGGTTAGAGCCATTTTCCCCTTAAACCCTACTTTGCAAGGGTTTTACACCTAGTCACAGAGAATGGATCTAATCTCTACAACCAGACATAATCAAACTTTCTAATATACCTTATTGGAAAGTAGACTCAACAATATTTCATCCCCTACAAGTAAATTCCTCTTTCAAGGCCATACTGGGCCATACAACAGGGCAAAAACAAAAAAAATAGTCAAGACGGTGGCAACACAAGATTTTCCTTACAACTCAAAACTTGCTTTTGCATTCTAGAACTTCTAACCCATACAATGATGATGTATTAGGATTTAAAATACCTGGTTCAATTGGTTAGAACCAACTTCTTCACTGGCAACATAAAAAATGCAACTTTTGCAAAATGTTGCAAAAATGTTGCTCAACAACTTTTAGATTTTTTGAACCTTAAGATGTAACTTTGCACTTAGGTGTACTTGAAGGCTCCAAAAGACCCTCAATGCATTCTAGGAGACCTAAAACAATGCCTTGCACCCTATGACATGATGACTCTGTAACAAAATCAACATGACAACTTCCTAGGATATCAACATCCTGAACATATCAAAGCTTGGACAACTCAACCATGGCTCCATTGAGTCCCAAATGGTTGGTCCATTATTACAACTTGAAAGACAACACAAAAAATTAGAAAAAATCAAAATTTCTTGCTTGGAGTGATGTGTGCCCTGCACCAGTGGAGAGGTGAATTAGTCTAAACAAAAATAATGCAACACATAAATAATTAATCAACCACATATATCCAATACATGAAAACAAAGATTTTCTATGTGGAAAACCAAAACAAGGAAAAACCATGGTGAGCACTTTCCCACAAAATATATCCACTATGTATATCAGACTATAAAGAATGAGATCACTTCTCTAAACTTGCAAACCAAGGCTAACTGCTCTTGGGGCAAGATGAAAAAAGAGGACTTGTAAACCTGAAGCTAACTACAATAGGGCAAGATACAAAAAATAAATTTAATAGAAGGATCTCTTGATCATGAAGCTATCCTTGAACTCTGCATCAAGTGACCAACATAAACACACACAACTCATGCCCCAACTGCCAACACTATATCTCACACCTCTGCCACAATCTCAAAACAATTCGCATATCATTCAATCATAACTCTTCTTCTCTTCTCTAAATCTCTCTGATTATCTTCACATCGCATACTTCCTCTTATCCTTTCTTCCAAATATCTTAAAACTCATCATCATCATCATTAATCCTTTATATACAAGATAGATCATCAAAACTCGAACCAAGTTGGCCTTAAACAAAATATACATTCCAAACCAAAAACACACATGCTGATCCACTCCATGAGAAAGAGGGGACCAAAACACATCTTCCAAAGATCACTTCACTAATATGCAATCACCAAAACATAACTAACAACATACCAACATGCTACGCATCTATATAAGCAATTAATGATCAAAACATATACTCCAATACACATAACTCTAATCCATACCTCCACACACTATGGTGAGACCCATAACACATCAAATTACCTTCCATAAATCATATTTGGACCCAAAGATAGGTCTAGCATAGAATATCACAACTAGCTATGAACAATACCACAACATTTGGAGAACACAAAGATATTTCCAAACCAAAAAAAAATTCAGCAACACTTTCTAGACTTGAACACTTCTGGAACAACCAATAGAATAACTGCAACACCAACACATCAAGATAACTCTACACCATAGACTTTACAGAGCAACAACCATCTGGAACAATAAGTTTGACATCAATGACAACCACAACAACACATACTTCCAACATATTGCCCTAATCTTCAAAAACTCAAATCAATTCAATTTAAGAACCTGGAAGAACCCCATCAAGGAGGCTTGGAATCAGATTAGAATCTAGATCTATCAAGGCTAGATCTATTAGATTCAGCTCGTCCTTAATGTAATGGTTAATTAGGCTTGTTAGTGGTTTTATTATATTAAACCTAACCCTAATTTTCCACCATAACAATTGCGAGGCATATACACATGTGCCAAAGGCAAAGTGAATAAAGTTAGAGAACAAGGCTCTGAAATCTATCTTTGTTAGATATAGTTATGGTATGAATGGATACAAGCTTTGGGACCTCGTTGCATAGAAGGTAATATTGAACACTATCGAATGTTGAGAGGGGGGGTGAGTCAACATATACTAAAACTTGATATGATCAAACTGCTTAAACCATAACATCTATTCAAATCAATATGCATGCACACATATAGAAGAAACAACAAATGCATCCACACAAGAACACCAAGATTTTTACTTGGAAAGCACAAACTAGGAAAAACCATAGTGAGAATAAAAATCACAATATATTAATTGTTTACAATGATATATGCCATAGGACAGGGAGCTCACAACTTCAAAAATGCAGGCCAAGGCACATTGCCTTAGGGAAAGATATAATAGAAGGACTTTCTCAACTAAAGATCACTTCTTTAGGGAAAGATACAAAATAACTGCCATGTACAATATGAAAAATATATTTAACAACATAGAAAATAGGATCTATCAATGTGTTGAAAACAATTCACGGATCAATACTCACATGACTACTTTGCAACATATCTGGACCACTGCTTCACATTCGCACTATACTTCACATATTCTTCCACCATACATCTCTATTCTTTTCTCCATTTCTCTACATAATCAAACACAACTAATTTGTCCATTACATATCAATCGGATCAAACATAATCTCTACTAGGTTGGACAAAAAGGAAATGTAACATGTACATAATATCAACCCAAAATATTTATGTAGAAGGTGAACAATACATGTGATGGTTCACACCAAGTCGACACACCTTCCAAATATCACCAAAATACTTTACACCCAACCGCTCAGACCAAAAACATATAAGTTAGTACAAGCCAATATGATTAACCCAAAAATATCTTAATCTAAACCAAAAAATAGAATAAGCAGTCCATCACAAAAGAAGCACAACACCTTAGGAATAATAACAATTGATCCACAACACCCTCAAAGCAATATCAAGACAAGGAAAACAACACATTCCTCCACACACTTCTGAAACAATACTAGAATCAATGATAGGCAACAATGTCACTTAAGAACCCATGAATGAATGCTACTATTAAATCCCATAGAGAGAAACCTAAGGGAGACACAACCATGCACCAAGGTCTTATGGTTTTAATCTATGACCATTTAAAAGCTAATCAAATTGCCCACCCCTAGCTTTCTATCTCTGATCCTGAGGAGGAAGGGTCAGATTCTGATTTTTCTATGGGTGATGAGTTTGAAAGTGATTTGAAAAGTGAGACAGAGGAGAGTCTGGAAGACTCTGAAGCTGAACTTGGTAAGAAAAGAAAATAGGTGAGCATTAAGTCATCCTCTTCTAAGGGCAAGGAAAAAAGCAAAGAGAAGGTCTTCCAGATTCACTCCTCCTCCTCAGAGGTCTCTAAGGACTCCGAAAAGGATGAATCTTCGTCCCCTCAGAAAAAGAAAACTAAAACTTCCATTCAGAAAAGGAAAAAACAAAAAAGGCAGGGCAATTCTGAGTTGGAGTTGGAGGACAAAGTGCAGAGAAAGGATCCTGACATGGACCAAAAAGTTGAGGAGGAGATTATGGGGGAAGGTTTCAACCAGAGTGTTGGTGGAAATTCCAAACAGATTATTGGTGGAGATGTTCCCAATACTGAACAGGCCAAGGTTGGTGAGAAAATCCCCCCTTCAAACCCTCCTACCGAGGGTTTGAAAGGGTTTGTTGACACCCTCAACTGGCTCATTAACAATCACAAGAAAACTATGGAGGATAATAAGAAGCTGAGCCACAGGGTTCAAATTCTTGAGACAATCAACATTGGTGAAGGTAAATGCATGGCTGAATATGTTGATGATTTGGGTAAAATTGTTGCCAGAGCTGAAGAGATTAGGGATGCCTTCAACCCAATGTTTGAGCAAGTGGAGAAGGCCCTGGAAGAGATAAAAAACCAATGACAATGCTACGGACCAGAGAATGGTAGACACTAACAATAAACTCAACAAAATTGAAACCTGCCTCAGAAGCATTGCTGAATAAAGCCATAACATTCTGAAGGCCTCGACTGACAACACCAAAGTTCTTATTAGTAAGCTGGAGAACAAGAAGTAATCCCAAGAGGTGGAACCTGACATGGAAGGCATGGGAGAGGTGCAAGGACCAAGAACGAGGACCAGAGGCAAGAAGAAGGAGAAAAAGCCAAACAAGGAAATTGAAGAGCTCAAAGTTGCTTTGGCAAATTATGACCTGCTGGTCATCAAGGCAACTGATCTTCTTAAGTCTTTGTAGTTGCTGTTAGCTATCTAGGCCTTTTATCTAGTTTTATTCTCTTTGCTATTCCTTTCTTTTGCTGTCCGTTCGGTTTACTGGCCTTCTTGCTTGTCTTTTGTATGTTGTTTCATTGTTGGACTTGTTGTTCTCTGCTGAACTATCTTTTTCTCCTTTGTTAAAGGTTTTGGGTCCTTAAACCTTATTTTTCATATTAATCAGAACAATGTCACTCAAGAACAAGTATCCAATCAATTGGAAATCTGAATTCAAACTACCAAAAAAATTCTACAATAGTCAACATAGCCATATGAAACATATCTAGTGCAAATGCATGTTCCATACTATAATACTATTCACCAAAACAATCATCATCAATAACAATACCACTTGCAAACCAAACAAAGAACATTAATCCTTCAAAAATAACTCATGTCATCAACCTAATCCATACAGAAAGAATAAAATTATTTTGCAAATAACTATGTAGCATATAACCAATCAGATAGACATCCAAACTAGCATCCACATGTAATCAGACATCAGTAGGAACACAAACCAAAATAAAATGCTAGACAAAATACAACACCATACACTTCTACTATACATCACTTATGTGTTGTCATCAAATTACCTCCAAACCATAACAATAGATCACAATGTTGTTGGTAAGAGACACTACGTAACTAGTCAGGTGTTGTCATTGATGGCAACCCAAGTCAATGATCCCATCCGCATTACTTCATTTGCTTATACCGGATGTCAGATTGGTGAATTGGTCAAGAGTCCGACAAGCTAGAACAAAGTATTTGATAGAGCTCAATATTTTGGTTAGCACTTCATTTAATTTGTGTTGTGGATCTAAGGGAAGGTAGTTGGATGTCTGGAATACTCTATTTCTAGAGTTTTGGTATGCGGGGATAATTGGTGTGCAAGTTAGAAGCTTCTGAGTACCGATTTTTGGTCTGCAAGTGTGTATCAAGCCAAGTTGTGTAGTTGATCATTGTGAAAATTTGATGGAGCGATTTTGGTGATTGTTCTTTGTGATCCAGGAGGTTTGCCCAACATGTGTGGTAACATGCAATCAATTATTTTGGTCTGCATTAGTATTTGAGATCAAATTCAACCGACAGTTTATACACGTTTGAATAAAGTGTAAATTCTTCATGAGCCAACTAGCGGTGGATATGATTTCATCTTGCAGATATATAAGATCGATGTAATTGATCATTTTGAGTATGGAATAGGTTGTGTGATCGATTAAGCGCAATTTCACATGCACAGGACAAAGATCCATGCTCTGGATTTATGACAGAACAGTGAAACATATAAAAATGAGATAAGTGTGCTTATTGTGCTTAACCATAACTATAATCAGGTATTTGTAGATGCTACTCTTTAGGTCAAATACTTCAATAGTCTATTGTAATTGATTCATTGGCGGTGAGCCTTCTTTGTTTGAGCAGTGAGCTCTAGGAAGTGTGTCTGAATGTATGTGCATTCCCATTGTAAAACTTATATTTGAGTATACTCATTTTGTGGGTTCATCCCCACCGTGGTTTTTTCCCTAACAAGGTTTTCATGTATAAAATTCTTGTGTTATGGTGTTGTGGTTGTTCATTTTATGCTCTTGCATCTTTCTTTTGATTAAGTGTAATAAATGGTTGAAGGAATAGATTAATAATATCAAAGTTTGTAGAACACTGATTCACCCCCCTCTCAGTATTCTTTGATTCCAACAAATACATCGAGATAGATCACCCATATTAGCACTAACAACTAGACCAACAATAATAGGTTTCACATCAAGGACAAAAAAGATGCATATGTGCAACAATCTCCCTTTTTGACATTGATGGCAAAATAAAAAATATTTCTCTTAAAAAATTCTCCCCCCATCAACAAGATCTCTCCCCCTTTGACATCAAAGACAAAGGGTAACTCTTCTTTCCAAATAAATTGATCATAACTATAAATTCCCAACAAAAACCAATAAAAATAAACAAATTGAATACAAGTAATTTCATATAAATTTTGATGCATTGCCAAGCTAGATATATTTGAATTGATTCCTCAAACCCATAAGAGAAGAGTTCCATGAGTGAATAGTGACTTAAATAATCCTACTCTGGCATTCACACTCAAGACTTAGATTGACTACAATATAAAAAATATCTACATTCATCACACTTCATTCTATCTTTTTAGCTTTTGCCAATAATTTGATAACTCTAGACAACCGCAATTCCATTGCACCCTTAAGACCACATAATAATTTCTTATACTCATATCTCTATCTCTGCCTTTGATGCAACAAGTAATGAAGATATCGAACCACAAATCTCATAGCACCATTTGCATCCTTGTAGATATCAAACAAATGAGCTAACTCAGTAAGTTGAGACTCAATAGAGTCTATCTCATCTTTAAATTTCTCTATAGCAGTAGGCCACCTCAAACAATACTGATACAACCATTTAGCATTATAAATCACTTTCCTCAACTCAAGAATGTCATGTTTAAGATTAAGATGTTCCCTTAGGCACTTCTCAGTCATTTTATCTACCAAATTTGTCTCTATACAGGGTTCACTCGATTCACTGCTAACATTTCCAACTGAAGCCATATGCTCAATCAACAATTCTACAACAAAAATATTATCAGGAACAGGATTGTTCCAGAGAAAATATGTCACACATGTTTGTTCAATAATCTCTTGATCATATGTGAAAATAATAAAATATAACTCACCAACATCCTTTAGACCATTAGGTCAACCAATTAAATCAAGTACCTTATCAATATCAAGAGAATTTTCCTCAGAATGAGTAGGGGAAGCAACAATCTTTTCTTCAACCACAACACCCTTCTACACATTGACCGTTCTTGGTTCTTCATCATCGCTTTCCATAATTACAAATTTTGCACATTCCTTTCTTTCCATACCCACATACTCTGATTTCAACACCCTAGATACAAAGGAAGAAGCCTCTGTAGATGATTTCCTAGATCTTTTTCCTTTTGATACACTTTCAACTTTACTAACCCTTTTTTCACCAGGCATCCCCACAATCTCATCATATGTCCTAAATATTCCTTCACTCAAGTCTTTAGGCATTTTAAGAAGTATCTCTATAATGCTCAAACATTCAGCTTCTAACACCTCATGGGGAAGCTTTGACACCCATGAAGTCCTTAGAATAAAAGCTTCAATAAAACAATTATCCTTATTAACTAAGAAAGTAATATCTTCCTTATACCATTCCACAACCTTTGAAGGAATTTGATACATCATAACCATATCTTTTTGAAGATCCACATAGAACTTATGACAAACAACATCACTATCATTCTTTCAAATACTCCTTAATCCGAGTACCAACAGTAACATCTATTTTCCATATAACATTCTTCATTTAGGGTAATGCATTAAGAAAGTAGAAAACTAAGCAAACAATAAGAGATCCATACCGAAAGGGGTAAATCTCATCCTTTTTCAATTAGAGGTTGTCAAATAGCTGACACCTCAAAAGCTCACACAAATCATAATCAACATTCTCCTTCACCATCTGATAAGTCACATACACTACCATAGAAGAAGACAAACCTTCTCATTTCTTGTTATACACTTTGTATAAAATTCCCATAGTTGCATATCTCACTCTCAAATCAATAATGCTATCAATTCTAAGAACTCTCTTATCTAACACAACACCATTTAATGTTCATATCTTCATTCCACACTAACTTTAGAGCAGGTAACTTTCCAGTAGAGCACAAACCGGTCACATACCTTAGGGAATCCTTAGAGATCAAGTATGGTTGGTCCAACCATAGACAATCTTCATGAATTCTACTCAACAAAATCTTAATTATCTCCATCAAAAAACAAATTGAAATTTCTCCATGTATCCAAACCCATATGTCCTAAACTTGCATATTCCGCTTTAAACCTCTATGCACCATTAACTAGATGAATTCTTTGAAAATGACTGATCTTACTATGATTGTAATATTCCAAGGAAACATAAATATAATGATAGACATCTTCTCTATGCATAACTTTATTAGGAACAACAAAAAAACCACCAATAAGATCTCCAACTACTAAAATAAATACAATCCTAAAAAATAGGTTGATCCTTATTGTGAATACAAATGATTCTGGAATTTGTCATTAAAAGATCACATATTTGAAAAATAATTTTTGAATGAACATCTTTTTATCTCTTCACACTCTACAACTCCTTGATCACAATTGCACAAATGAATTCCAAAAAATAGTATATAATTGCTACTTAGGGTTTTTGAGAGGTTTTCAAAAAGCTGATAAACTGTACATTGAAACTACAAAAAAGTTTTAGATCACCAAAACTACTCAAGAGACACAAAAAATTCCTTCCAAACATCTGCCATGCTAAGAAAAATCCAACACCACACCAAGAGGGGAAAAAAGGATCTGCATTGAGCTATCCCCCTTAGACAATTCTGTCTGAGTTAGTTACCAAAAGAGGGGTCAACACCCACAGTAGGTGTGGATCCATCTTCAATCTTTTCTTCAACCTTATCATCTATTTTTTTCACCCATGTCATCTTCATCTTCTCCTTTTCTTCATTGATATCAATTCTCTTTCCTGGACAATTAGACTTCTCGATTTTTGTTTCTGCAATGTTTCACAACATGTCCTATCTCAATACATTTATAGAATACCGGACCTCTATGAGGTCTACTTTCAAAATTCTTATTTGTCTTGCACTCAACAACTTTATGTCCTTATGTATTATAAACATAAAAATATCCATTGAAGAATTGAACATTTTTGCCAAAGCCCAAATTTCCATTTCTACTCCGATTCAACCTACTTATACACTCATTTACTTTGTGTCCAAACTTATTACAATAGTGACAATTTCCATTAAAAGATTGATTTTTGATTTGATATTTGCATTCACTAGCTCTATGTCCGAGTCTATTGCATAAAAAATAATTACCATTAAAAAATGAATACTTTGAGGGAACGAGACTAGACATCTAGCCATACTGGTTAGGCATCTGTCCATACAAGATAGGGGGTTTCATCTATCCAATTTAGGATAGGCATATACCCAAATGGTGTAGGCATCTATTCATAGAATAGGAAATGCTTTGGCCAGAGACTTTAGACACATTGAGACCATCTGGGTCTTGAATCACTCTCTAAAGACTACACTCTCCTACTAGGAGTGCACTGAGGTCGTTGTCTTTAGGAGTATATGAAAATAATTATAAAAACAAGCTTGAGTTCCACCTCAGAATTTGGCTTAAAGCCTCGGGAAGTCAAGCAAATCTATATGAGATTCCTTTTGAGTTTGCATTGAATTAAATTTTAATCTTTCAATTATAATTATCTAAACCCTTTGATTGAAGGACAAAAATGCATTAAAAGAATCATCAACACATCCTAATCCCCATCCCTAAACGCCTGAGTACTAGGGACAACTTCGTCCCTAGACTGCCTACATACCCGTTTTGGTATGGGATCAAGGCGTAAAATATGTAGTTTTAGTTTCTAACTATGGTTTAATGTAAATTGTTTGGTGGGTACGCAACCCTTTCTAGGTTCAATATCCCAGACAGTTTCTCTACAGTTGCTACCCAGGATGGTAGCTCTATAGAAAAAGGGCTCAAGGTGGCCTTCTAATTGTGGCCTAAACAACTAAGTCCTATTTACTATTATATGTGTCACCCTTGAACCGTTATAAGTTTTTGATTTCATCTCCTCTTGTTTAGTTATCTAACTAAGAATTCAACTATAAATTCACAAATCTTAAGTAAAACAATATATTAATACAACTATAAAAATGAAACTAATGTTAGGATAACCGGTGGACAACTAAGAGGGTGGGGGGGGGGGGGGTGAATCAGTTGTCAATAGATTATATTAATCAAACCAGTTTATAACCTTTAATTAGAGCACATAAACATTGAATATCGGAATAGCAGAAACAAATATTGATAAGCAATAAAACTTAAGAATGAAACAGAGAATTAACACAATGCAACCATACCACATAACACCATGATTTGTACGTGAAAAACCTAGTAAAGGGGAAAACCACGGTGGGAAGCCTACCCACAGTCAGATGATACTTCTGCAGAAAGTATGTGATACAATAAGGGGCCTACACATGCAGGAAGGCACACTGCTAAGAGTGTACAACTCATTACAAAGGAGTCTGACTGACTACAGAGAGGTTATAACCACCTTAATATAATTGGACAACAATACCGAAGAATGAACTGCCAGAGATAGTATCTATCATGCCTGATTATAGTCTTGGTTAAGCTCAATACTGGAGGCCTTTGACCTCTTACTTAAACCCAATTCGATCACCTATGATCGACCAAATCTCTTTCGCATATGATATTGCATTCCATGACCACAACCATTGCCACCACCATGATCTACAATGAGATCTTACATCAATTTATATAAACCCTAAGGCCTATATCAATTAGGTTGTCCACCTAAAAGATATTACAATAAGATCATTACATACATCCATATTACAATGATATGCCATGTCGGCTTTAGACCAAAACAACATTAACCAATCCCTAAATCATCCCGGTAACGTGTAGAGAACACGTTAACATGATACCAGTCCATAACCCAGATAGGTATCAGACCTAAATAGATTCTCCACGCCAAAGCAATGTCACCAATGAATCGAGGCACGTTCAAGGATCACCTTCTGCATCCCGAATTCCATCTAGAAGCCGCACCAACACCACTTATGCATCCTGTCAAAGATTCTTAGTAAAAGCTATGCCGATAAAACCTTAAACCCTTACCGGTAACACTAGTTCTTTTACTAGTAACCAAAACCTATCTGCCGGTAACCAATCATAACAGCTAGTGTTGACATCAATGACAAAACATCAATGCAACACATAATCAATTCCTTCATATTGCCAACAACTAATATATGCAAGAAATTGTTGTTTGAATTTTAACTAAGATTTTAATTTATATACTTGAAAGAAACATTTACTTGAGAATGAAAATAAACAAATCAATTCCTTGAAAGAAAACTATGATAGTATTTAAAACTCTAAAAAATGAACTAAATACATGAAAGTACTAATTTCTTGAAAAAATATGATACTTGTAAGAGATAGCTTATGAAAATGATTTGAATTACTTGTAAGATACTAATTGTTTTGAAACAAAACTATTACACCTAATACTTGAAAGGTACTAAATTGCTTGAAAGAAAATTAAATTATCAAATAACAATACTTTGGAAACAAATTTAATACTTACTTGTTTGAAGGGGAAAAACTATTTATCAATAAGCTTCAAAATAACCACATTATTTTTAAATACTAATTATTTGAAAATAAGATTAGGAAAGAGTCTAAACACTTGCTAGTTAACCAATGCAAATAATAATAAGGCTCCAAATCCTTTGCAAAATTATAAAGAAATAAACTAACTATTACTTATAATGAAAGCAATAAAATAATAGAACTTGAAAGTAAAACCCATAGTACTATTTGCTTCAAAAATGAAATGAGTCTAAATGCTTGAAAGGTACTAATTGCACCAAGAATGAATCTTTGGTAGTAAATCTAATACTTGTAAGATACTAAGTATTCGAAGGAAAAAATAAAAGTTGTAGAGTACTAATCTATTTAGTAATAAAACTTGAAATGAATCTAATTGATATCAAAAGAACTACTTATTGAGATAAGACTTTTCAAACAAGCCTAACAAGGAATTGTGCTGATATAGTTAATACCATTGTTTAAAAGGGAAACCAACTATTAATAATCTACTACCCTTGAAAATTATTACTAAATACCTGAAGGTTTATTTAAATTTAACTGATACTATTTTCTTTAAATGAATCAACTACTTGGGATTAGTTCAACTAAGCTTGAATTACTCAAAAGATTTAGTTAATTCTAAAAAATAACTTATTTCTTAGAGAGATAAATATTATTTGTTCTAATAAAAAATTTCAATCCTTCTAAGTAAATTATACAACTACTATTGTGAACATTGTATGACTAAAATAATTTAACTCTAAAAAGCTTATGAAAATAGATGATATCCTTCCTTTTATTTGTCACACATCCTTAAAATATTTTCATATAGAATGAATAGATCAATATTATTTGTTTGAAGAATAAAACTTATTCCCAAAGTAATTACCTAATAGTTTGAAATATATGAATAGTTTATCTAATTATTTTGGATGGAAAATAATTAAAATCTAATGAATCTAAGTACTCAAATATACTTTTGGAAGGACAATTATAATTTTTTTTTTAGAAATGAATATAGTGTTTAAATAAAATTATTAATACTAAATGTTTAAAGGGGAAAATTTGTCAGGATTCCCAAAGATACTGGGGGGGGGTGGGTGAATCAGTATCTAACCGGTTTTTGAAATTACTTGAATTGAAACATGTAAAGCATATCAATACTGTGTACCGACAAACCAAAAATAATGCATTAAACAAGAATAACAACTCGCATATTAATGCAAAAGGAATGAAAACAATGGGGGTGGAGCGAAAAGGAGCAGGAATCCCAAATTTCAAATTGGGGAATGGCAGAATTCCTAGGGAAGGCGGATTTCCTGGAGATTACAATTTTTCTGGGATCGGAACTGGCAAACAGGCATCTCAAGGGTTAGAAGAGGACAAGGAAAAAGCAAAACTGGGAGAGGACAAAGATTCGAAACCCGAGGACCCACAAGACAGAGGTAAAGGTAAAAAATGGTCTTCGCTCTTTGGAGTGAAGCCGCTAGCTAAATCTGGGCTTCCGAAAGTTACAAATATCTCAGACCCAGCCTCTGGATTGGTTGCTATCTTTGTTTTGGACAAAGTGGTTGATATGACTGTAGCTGGCTTATCCATGACTTTAGTGGGACAATTCTATGGCTTTAGGCCTAACATCGATGATGTGAGGAATTTAATAAGGAGAAAATGGCTTGTAAAAGGTCAAGTGGACGTGGTAGCGCCACCTAGAGGGTTTTTTTCCTTCGCTTTTAACTCTGAAGAAGACATGAATAAGGCTCTCTGTGAAGGCCCTTGGATGTTTGGCATGTCATCCTTGGCTCTTCAGAAATGGGCCCCGAACCTCACCCTTGACGAGTCCTTCTTTGTTTCTATGCCAATTTGGACGTGCCTCCTGGGTGTCCCGCTGGAATACTGGAATGAGGAAGTTTTCAAGGGTATTGCAAAATCCTTTGGAGAACTCCTGACGATTGACCCGATGATGGCGGCTAAATCAAGGTTAGTCTTTGCTCGCATCTGCATAAATGTTAATCAAATGACGAATTTGCCTCAATCCATAGAAATCATATCTAAACTTGGAAAATGGTCCCAAGCTATTGAATATGAATCTCTTCCGTTTGCCTGTTTCCATTGCAAAAAATCAGGGCATTGGGCAAAATCATGCCCGCTCAAGAAAAGCAAGGAAAGCAAGACTAATAGAAATATCAAGAACAAAAAGATTTGGCAAACGATAAATAAAAAAGGAGACCCATCAACTGAGTGTAACCAAAATAAGGATGTAATGGATTTAGTGAATGAAGTTAAGAGGACTGGGAATAGTAGTAATGATTAGCAAGATTGTGTCTGCTCTAACAACCAACCAAAGAGCTCTAAAGAAGTAGAGCAAGGAATTGAGTTGAACAATAAAAATAACCCAGAGGACCGGGAGGTTGGATCTATTAATCAGGAGAAGGAAGAAACCATTCCAGCCTCTTCATTCTCAAAATCGGTCAAGGAAAACTTTAATGAAGCTCAAGACCCTTCTGACACTGAGCCCTTATTTCTTTTAACTAATGAAAGCCCAAAGCCTCTTCTTTGTAAAATCCCTTCTCAAAGTGTGGTAATGGATATGCTGGAAGGGAATCTCTAGATTCTCGGTTCGAGAGAAGGAAAAATGAACAAGGAGGAACTAAATGGAGGAATCTCAACCAGAAGCAAGAACAAGAAAAAGGCAGATGCTGGAAGTCAGAACAAAAAGCAGGGAAGGCCATCCCTAAAACATCAAAGGGAGCAGGAAAGCTGGAAGAACCGTGCTGATGGAACACAGTGTTCCATTGAGTAAGCCCTATCCCTAGTTAAAGTATGAAGATAATATCCTGGAATATCAAAGGGCTAAACGCACCTCATAAGCAGGATGTGTTACGAAACATCATTAGTGATCATAAACTGGATGTGGTCCTCGTACAGGAAACCAAGATGTCTAAGGAAAAAGTTGAAAAGATTAGAATTTTCAGCAAAAATGGGGTCATAGGATCTAACTCAGAGGGAGCTTCTGGAGGATCTGTGATTTTTTTGAACCAAAAAACAATAAAAGGTAAGTAAATCATCTCTGCTTTTAATAGGAACTCTATTTGGCTTGAGCATATTAAGGACAACTTTATTTGGGTGTTATCTAATGTCTACGTGCCTAACACCAAAACCGAGAGAGTTAAATATTGGAAAAGCCTTGCAGACGACAGACTCAAGTTTGCTGATCAAAGCTGGATTATTATGGGAGATTTCAATACTCCACTCAAAGAGGAAGAGAAGATGGGAGGTATCCTTTTACAACTTGATGGGAAACAAGACCTTATGGATTTCATAAATGATCAAGCTCTCATTTATGTGGATATCCAAGGTATTAATTACACCTGGACCAATAGAAGAACTAGAGCTGATCTGATTCAAGTTAAGTTAGATAGATCTTTAATTTCTCCTGACTGGTTTTCCAAGTATAGCTGCTCCCTTGCTTCTGTTATCAAAATTGGGTCAGACCATTACCCCATCTCCTTTTTTGCCAACTCTTTTTCGGCCAAGAGAAACTTCCCTTTCAGATTTGAAAAAGCTTGGCTTTCCCATCCTTCTCTAGAAGATCGTATTGCTGAATGGTGGAATTCTGAAGTGGAGGGCACGACTCTTTTTAGAATTGCCAAAAAGCTCAATATCCTAAAAGCTAAAATTAAAATCTGGAACAAAGAGATTTTTGGGGACATATTCAAGAGCAAAATTCAAGTCAAAATTGAAATAAAGGAAGTTCAGGATAGAATCCAAGAGGTTGGGTTGTCTAAAGATCTTAGGATGGTTGAAAATGCTCTATTATCTAAATACCACACCATCATTTCTAATGAAGAGACGTTTTGGAGACAAAGATCCAGAGCCTTGTTCCTGAAGGAAGGTGATAAAAATACCCAGTTCTTTCACTTAACTGCTCTTAAGCATAAGGCAGCTAACAGAATATTTAGATTATCCTGCAATAAAGGCATCCTAACAGAGGATAACGATATTAGGAAGGAAGCTCTTGAGCATTTCAGCACCCTGCTGGGAGATGTGGATAACCTGGATATCAACAATCAAAACACCCATTTACAAGCTATTCCTTCTATCCTGACTGAAGCTGATAACAACCTTTTATCCCATATTCCCTCTAATCTGGAAATAAAAAAGGCGGTGTTCTCCTTTCAGGGTGATAAATCCCCTGGACCAGACGGTTTCCCAATGTTTTTCTTCCAAAATTTTTGGCACATAGAGGAGGCTGACATCTGCAATGGTGTTAAAGAATTATTTGGCTCAAGAAGACTCCTTAAGGAACTAAATGCCACCTTCATTGTCCTTATTCCAAAGATTCCCGGAGCTGATTCTCTCAACAAGTTTAGACCTATTAGCTTGTGTAACTTTGTATACAAGATTTTATCCAAGGTTTTGACTTCCAGGTTGTTGGAAATTCTTCCAAGGATTATCTCTGTCCAGCATAATGGCTTTGTCCCTAGAAGACAGATTTTGGATTCCATTATATCCGTTCATGAAAATATCCACTCCCTGAAAGTGGCGAATAACCAGGGCTTCTTCCTAAAGTTAGACATGGCTAAAGCTTTTGATAGAGTGAATTGGCAGTTTCTCCTTAGGATCATGAAAGCGTTTGGTTTCGGTGACAAAGTTATTCAGCTCTGTTCTCAACTCATGGAAACTTCCTCCTCTGTTGTTATAGTCAATGGTTCCCCATCCAATTTCTTCAAAAGATCTAGAGGTCTTAGACAGGGGGACCCCATATCCCCCATCCTGTTCACTATTCTAGCTGAATGCCTGGGCAAATTTATTCTTAAAAATGTGGAAGATGACAATCTTAGGGGTCTGAAACCTTCTTCTTCCAATGTTGTTTGTTCTCATGAACAATTCGTTGATGACTCTATTACCATGGGGGAAGCAACCATTTTGGAAGCTAAAAATATGAAGAATATTCTGAATACTTATGAATCTGCCTTTGGCCAAAAAATCAACTGGGATAAAAGTCCTCTGTTCTTCATCAATACCCCGGTCCAAAGGCAACTAAGGATTGGAAGAATTCTTGGCTGTAGTATTTCTGAGCTTCCCTCTACTTATTTGGGGCTTCCTCTGTGTCTCAAGCCCGAGGATTCCTTCTGGAATAAGTTGATAGACAGACTTAACCTGAAACTTGCTGGTTGGAAAGGGGTTGTCCTTAGTTAAGCGGGCAAAATTACTCTGCTCAAAGCCACTCTCTAAAATCTTTCTGTTTATGCTCTCAGCTTGTTCAAAATCCCCACAAAGTTTGTGGAAGCCATTGAAAGAATCCAAAAAAAGTTCCTTTGGTCGGGGGTGGAAGTAAAAAATAGAATGCTCCTTATTGCCTGGAATAAAATTTGTTCCCCTAAGGCCTCAGGTGGGTTGGGCTTAAGGAACATTGGTTCTATGAATAAAGCTTTATTAGCCAAACAAATATGGAGATTGAAAGGGGAGCAAAGAGAATGGAACTCAATCTGGAAAAACAAATACTCTACATGCAACCTTCTGAGGAAGAATTCCTTAATAATTCTTTCATTGTTGAAGGATCAGCTATATGGAATGCTATTCAATCTGCTAAAAGCTGGGCTACTGCTGGCAGAACTTAAAACCTTGGGGATGGGAGGAGAATAAGATTTTGGGAAGATAGATGGATTTTGGATAAACCTCTAGAGGAAATCCCAATCCTTAAAGAATGGAAAGACTGGTTCAAAAGCAGGTTTGGTGAGCTGGTCAGAGATTACTAGAGAAATGGGAACTGGATTGATTTTAGCCAGCAGTGTCCGGGGCTCAAGTTCCTTCAGATTGCTCTCTTTGCTAAAATCCCTAGAGACAACAAAGATGATAGATTGATATGGAGGGAAACCCTGGATGGGAAATATTCTATTTCCTCAGCTATGGCCATTCATAATGATTCAGTGGATGAAATTTCCATCTAGGCTAAAGTCTGGAACAAGAAGTTAGTTCCAAAGGTTAATATCTTCTTTTGGATTTTCCCCCAAAATAAGGTTTTAACCTTGGACAACCTTCATAAAAGAGGTATTGTTTTTCCTAATAGGTGTTCTCTTTGTTGCAGGGAAGAAGAGACGACCTGCCATATTCTCAATCAATGCACTTTTAGTCAGGATATCTGGAAAATCATCTTAAGCAGGTGGAACCTGAGCTGGGTTTTCCCGAACTCCCTTGGGGATTCCTAGCAGCAATGGCAATGCCCTAATTCTAATTCTAAAATTGTGGAGACTTTGAGACTTACTCTACCGATTGTGATCTGGAATATCTGGAAAGAGCGCAACAATAGGATTTTTAGGGATAAAAGGGCTATTCTTGAAGTGGTGGCAGATAAAATTTTTAGGAGTATTTTTGAATGCCTCTATGGTACTGATCATGGACCTGCTGCTAAAGATGACTTCAAAGAAAGGTGTAACCTCACTACCACTACTACCAGCAAGGAGACAGGAAGAGAAGGTCTCGTTTGGTGTTTTCCTCCTCAGGGGTGGATTAAGGATAACTTTGATGGGGCCTCTAAAGGGAATCCGGGTAAAGCTGGATATGGGGGCATTGTTGGGAATTTTGCTGGAAGTTGTTTAAAGGTGGTGGCTGGTCCTCTGGGGAATCAAACTAGCCATTTTACCGAAGCCTCAACTGCCCTGAACACCTTAATTATAGCCAAAAATCTTAATTATGATAAATTATGGCTTGAGGGAGATTCACTTAATATTATTAAGTGTTTAAAGGGGGAGTCAGAGCCTTCTTGGTCAATTGAAAATATCATCATGAAAGCTAGGGAGATCATTGCAAGTTTTAAAGAAATTATTATTCAACATGCCTTTAGAGAGAAAAATAGTGTAGCAGATTGTTTAGCGAATATAGGGGTTTACTCTGACTCCCAATCGATTTTGCACGAGGATGATCTCAATTTAAACATTAAAGAGTTCCTTAGAAAGGACTGTCATATGGGGAGAGAAGGACAACATAATCATGATAGGTAAAAAGAATAATTTATGCCTTGATGGAAAGCTCAACATTACTTGGCAAAGCGGCAGATCTCCAACAATATTTAATAATTTGCCACACCCTTTGTGGGTAACCCGGTTCAAAATCTCGAACAACATCAGGAAAGAAGGGCTTAGTTTGCAGAGAAACAGAGCAAATAGCCTGAATCCAAAGATGGGAGGAGACCTAAGGAGGGAGGAACCAGACAATACGTCGACTTGGAAAGCGATGCCGAAAGTGTGGGCGAAACTGGAAAAGGGTTCTCTCACCAGCTTCATGGAGAAGCTCGTGGACTATGACAAAGGTAGGGTAAACCTCATCGTTTCCAAGATTTCTGAAAATTAGTCTAATGGCTCCTTTAAAATCTATGGAGTTAAGTTTAAGCTAGACGCTGGGCTCATATCTACTATGATTGGCATGCCCCACACTGGGCTTAATTTCTTTCGAGACCTTAAAGTCTCCAACAACGCGATCAATCTGTTCCCGCATAAAGAGAAAGAGAGGGTTAAAATCGACAAAGCCACTGGGGGTTACTACGAAGCTACAAATATCATGAAACTGTGGGGCTGGGTTCTGAGTGCAATTATGGAATACATCACGGTTGAAGGCCATTTTTCCAGAGCCCACACCTACCACTTTGTTCTCTTAAACCATTTTAGACATGACAAAAAGGTATCCCTGCCCTACTACCTTTTTAGGTCCCTTTCCAGGTCCCTCAATAAACACAGGAAAAACCCTTCCAGCCCGATTCTCCATCGCGGGCTTTTGCTGCTCATCTATGAGCATTGTAAAACCCTCACCCTGCTAGAAAATAAGAGGATTTCCACCTCTTCGGGTAAGAGAAAGATGGAAGGAGGAGACTCCAGTAAGGAGAAGGCGTCCTCTAGCAAAAAAAGAAAATGTGTCCCTGGGATAGAAACAAAGGAAATTGAAAAGGAAAGTAGTGAAACAGAGACGAATGACTCCAACGGTGAAGACAGCTGGAATGATGAGGAGCTGGGTAACAAGGAAGAAAGTGGTGATAATGAGCCTGGTCATGAAAGCCCTATCCTCAGTGATTGCCCTGGTAAGGACAATAGCCATCCGATAGAGGAAGTGGATTTCAAGGATAATGAGGAAACTGATGTGAATTCCGAAAGGGAAATGAACAAAGATTCTGAGAAGGACCTGACTAAGGACATGGTTAGTAAGGATAAGGAAAGTGCGGGTAAAGGGTTAATCTTAGATAACCTCAAGAAACTCTTTGAGGCAAGAATGGATTATGATAGATGGACCTATGAGCTCATGAAGAACCTGGAAAAAAAGAGGAAAAATATGGATGAGAAGAGGGAGGATGAAAACAGAGAGCAGATAAACTGAAAGTAGAATATGGAGGATAAGGTTAAATCGCTGGAAGATGGGAGAGAGGTGATGAAAAATATGATGGGCGTTATCCTGAGTATCCTTTCTGCTGTCACTAAAAACCTTGAGGATATCACTAAGGTCTTTGATCATACCTTCTCTCCAAAACTGGTTGTGGAACTTGACTTGGATGAAGAGACTATCCAGACTGGTAGCGGTGATGCTACTCCAGTTGGTGGCACTACGAAGAGGGCCAGGGCTAGTGTCAAGAAAGTTGTGGCCGCTTCTGCAAAGGATCTCCCTAATCTTAGGGATAACATCAAAGAGCTGCATGAAATTAGCAACACCCTAGCAAATGTCCTGGAAAAAATCAACTAGTTTCTCTTCTGGAATCTGGATGGCTTGCTGGCATTGTGGGGCTTTTTCTGGTTTTCTTTGGTTTTCTGCTAGCTTTTCGTTGGACTATTCCTTTTTGTATCTCGTTGCTTTTATTGTTTAAGTTCATTTGTAAAGGGTTTCGGGGCCCCTTCAAAACCCGCTTTTACCTTAATCAAAAACAACTCGCATATTAGGTTTGCATAATTTCACCTATCACATTATTTTTAAATGTTCTACAATGATCTCATACATATATGAGTCATATTACAACTCGCCATGTCAGCTTACAATGATTTTACAATTAATTACAAAATATATTATCAACAAAATTCTTGTCAGCCAGAGTGCCGGTATCCATCCTTTCACTGCTGGTGTTTTGTGTGCCAGTGTAGAGTTTGTTGTTGCCGGTGCCGGTATATTTGTCTTGCCGGTATCATATGATTGCAAAGTTTCCATCAATGACAAAACCTTCAATCACCTACAATTTCTCATTGGAGTGTGCATTTGCCAACAATCTCCCCCTTTGGCATTGATGGCAACACTCATGAGAAAAATAAAAAAGTATTCAAAAAATAATATCAAAAATAGCTGCCAAAAATGTCTTACCAAAATTGTATGCTAAAAAATGTGTGCTCCCCCTGAGCAGATGAACCATTATTCTCATTCCTCTACTCCCCCTTTGACATCAATGACAAAGGTTGTCATTTGCTGTCAGTGGAGTCCTTCCTGAATTCTTCTAACCGGTGGGTTACAATCTAATAAATGTCTGTCAAAACTAAATTTATTCCATTGCTGAATGTTTTGCAGTCTTTTATGGCTTCTTGAGTCCTCTGCACTGTACTGGTGAGTATGTGCATTCGCTCTTCTGGTGTCTTTAGTCTGGGAACCAGAGCCTCAGATATTTCTTTTCTCAAAGAAATAAGATACTCTAGTCTTGGATCAAGTCTGCATTTTAAGTCCTTTGCTTTGTCCTTTATTCTTTGTTTTTCATTTTCCAGTTTCTTGATTTTCTCTTCCTTCTCTGCAATTTTCTTCTCTAATTCCAAAAATGAGTCTGATGTTCTAATTAGTTTATCAGCAATATTATTAATATTATCCTATGCTTTTCTGATTTCTTTGTCAAGATCCTCTGTTAATACATCCATTTTGCAAGTGTCCTTGTACAATTTCTTGAAGTCAAGAATGATTTCACTGAGTTCCGGTAAAAGAGTATCCATTTCCTCTTTGTTCTTATTCACAATTTCCATAAAGAATTTTTCTTTCTCTTTTATCATTCTTTCCTTAAATGTATCCTCATTTATTTTGTCTAGTGTTATTAGATTGCCGATTATATACTTAGACAATGTGTCTAATTGGCTCAAAGAATCTTTATTCTCAACACAACACTTTGGTGCTATCATCTTCGAAATTGGTAAAGTGTCATCTATAGCCTTATAGGCTTGTGCATTTCACTTTGTTATTTTCTTCATTGAATCTAATAAGACCTTAGCTACATTAGTAGGTCTGAATTCTATCATGGTTGTACCAGATGTTTGTCCAACAGTTTTTACAATCTGTAATCCACCTGTTGTATTTGTAGCTTTGCTTTCCTCTTTCTCTGGAGGATGTGTTAAAAACAATTAGGATTTTCATTTTCGACCGGTGGCATTGTCTCTGTCTGTACCTGTGAAGGAGCCTGTTGCTCTATTTGTTTCTCTATGTTGTCCACTACCAGTTTTTTCTCTTTGCTGCCTGTTGCCGGTGACTCAGTTGGTTTTTCAATTTTAGTAGTTGCCAGTGGCTCAGGGGATGCATCAGTATGCATATCTATGGTTTTTGCCTTTCCAATGTTCGGGGGTTCACTTGATCCTTCAGTTTGTTTTAGTTCCCCAATTTCAATGTTTTATACTGCAATATTTCCTGCCGGTGGCTCTATTGCCACATCTGATTTCTCAGTTGATTCCTTATCCGCCACAATATTGACTTCCTGAGTGTCAATGTTCACTATATATAACACCTCAGAATCAGGATTTTTATCCTCATGTGGTGTGTTCATACTCTTAGTTGCCGGTTGATTGTCAATAGTGTCTACCGATGGAGTATCTAGAGGCGGTGGGGGTAAGTTGTCTGTTATCTTTATACTGGGAGGTCCACCTACCTTACCTTTTCCTTTGTCCCTGTCCTTTTGATATACCTTGAAGGTTTTAGGTTTTTAATACTCTCCCTGTTTCTCTTTTTCTACCAGGAATATGTCCCATGCATCTGTTGTTTCCTCAGTTACCTGATTCACTCTTCCTGCCATCAGTGCTACATGTCGGTGAGCAGTTGAGAATACTGACCGGTTAGCCTCAGAGATTAATTGATCTCTCTCATCAGGTGAGTTAATAGGGTGCACTGCAAGTAGTTTTTCAATCTTTATTTTCTTATCTAGCTCAACAATAGCTACTCTTCTAGCTTCTAGTCTATTATATAGATCTGGTGGTATTTCATCAACAACTTGCATCAAAAATTTCTTGAAAATGTCTAAGTGTAAGATTACACTGTTCTCTACTTTCTCTTTGTCATCAGCGGATAGTGTGTCATATAATTTGTTGATGTTCTCTCAACTTTCCATCCTCTGTAATTTCACTGAGAAGTTTATCAATGAGAGCAATAGTTTGTTTTGTCTTCTTCTTAGGAGTCATCTTCTTTTTCTTTGGAGTTAATTTCTTTGTTGGGGGCCTCACTGCTTGTTGCTTCTGTCTTGTCCTCTTTGGTGTAGAAGAAGGTGTTGGTGAAGGTTTTCTTTTCCTTTCAACTCTCGTAAATACAATAGGTATGTCACTTTCTGAAGAAGTTCCAATCGGTGAAAGGTGAGTTTCCAGTTGAAGTGCTTCCAACTCACTTTCAGTTATACTGGTTTGTTTGAGCACATCTTCTTTTGAGTATTGCTCAACTGAATGACAGAGGATATTCATTGGAGTTTAAAAATGGTATGTGCAAAATCTATGGGAGCACAGGTGAACTGATTGCAACCGGCAAGTAGACTAAAGGTAACTTGTTTCACCTAAATCCTAAAGTTGACAACTGTTTAATTGCTAAAGTAGATGATAGTTGGCTTTGGCATAGGAGATTTTGTCATATAAATTTTGATAACATTGTTAAAGTGAGTAAGTCAAAGACAGTGAGAGGTTTGCCTCAGTTGGACAAACTGGTTAATGCTCTATGTAAGGAATGTCAGTAGGGAAAGATGACATCCTCAACTTTCAAGAGAATTTTTTTCAGCGGAACATCTGTTAGATTTGGTTCATACAGACCTTTGTGGACCAATAAGGACTAAATGTATTCAAGGTGACAAATATTTCAGGATCTTCACTGATGATTGCTCAAGAATGATGTGGGTCACATTCTTGAAAGATAAAACAAAAGCATTTAGTAATTTCAAGGCATTCAGGGCCTTAGCTAAAAATGATAGTGGTAAGAAGATAAAGTGTCTGAGGACTGATCAAGGCAGTGAATTTACTTCTGAGGAATTCACTAGATATTGTGAAGAAAATGGTATCAAATGACATCTTTCTGCACCGAGGACAACACAACATAATGGTATTGTAGAGAGAAACAACCGGCCAGTTGTTGAAGTAGCTAGGACAATGTTAATACAAGGAGGTGTAGCAAAAATTTTCTGGAAAGAAGCTGTCAGCACAACTGTCTACACTATGAACCAAATTTTGGTAAGAAGTGGTAAGGACAAGACTCCTTATGAATAATCGATGGTAGATCACGTAATGTTAGTTATTTCAAGATATTTGGCAGCAAATGTTTTATTAAGAGAGGTGACTATGTTAGCAAGTTTGAGGCTAAAAGTGATGAAGGTATATTTCTTGGTTATTCCACCAATAGTAAGGCCTACAAATGTTATAACAAATGAACATAGAGAATCATTGAGAGTGATGATGTTTGAGTGGATGAGTATCCTGAATTCTTAGGGGAAACTAGTATGGAGAAAAATGATGAAGATCCTTGCATTTTGTTTTTGGAACTAGAACCTGTCAAACCCGAAACCGGTAAAGAGAACGGTGTTGTACCAGTTCAACCAGAACATGTAGATTCTGAAGAAGATGATGTTAATAATGAAGAAGAACCCGAAGATAATGATCATGTTATTCCAAGGTATGTGAGACTCAATCACAACCCTGAACAAATTATTGGAGATAAGGATGCTGGAGTATTAACCAGAAGAAGAATTAGAGAGAATTCATGCATGATCTCCACTATTGAGCCTAGAATTGCTAAGGAAGTATTTGGAGATGATCATTGGGTTAAAGCTATGGAGGAGGAGCTTGAACAAATTGATAATAATAACACATGGACCCTAGTACCCTGACCAATAAATAAAAATGTGATAGGTACTAAGTGGGTTTTCAGGAACAAGCTGAATGAAGATGGTGTTGTAGTTCTCAACAAAGGTAGATTGGTTTGCAAAGGTTATGCACAAGAAGAAGGAGAAGATTATGGTGAGAATTTTGCACCAATGGCTAGACTGGAAGGTGTCAGAACTTTACTTGTATTTGTGGCACACAAGGGATTCAAAGCATATTAGATGGATGTAAAGTCAACATTTTGGAATGGAATACTAGAAGAAGAAGTATACATTGAGCAGCCAGATGGTTATGCTCTGACTGATGAGAAAGACATGGTATGTAAGTTGCACAAAGCATTATATGGATTAAAGCAAGCACCAAGAGCATGGTATGAAAGGCTTCATTCACAGCTAATGAAGATAGGTTTTCAGAGAACCAATGAAGATAACAACATATATTTCAAATCTGAAGGAGATTAGATGCTGGTTAGTGAAGTTTTTGTAGAGATATCATATTTGGAGATAATTATGACATGAGAAATGACTTTGTAAATGAAATGAAAGGTGAGTTTGAAATGTCTCTAGTTGGAGAGATAAAATTTTTCATAGGTTTGCAACAAATGAAGAGTGGTATTTTCATTACACAGTCTATGTATGTGAAGGAGGTATTAAAGACATTTGGTATGAGTGACTGTAAACTAGTTGGGACACCAATGGTTACAGGTTGTAAGTTGTCTAAGGAAGATGAGGCCACATCTATTGATGAGAAGAAGTACAAGTCAATGATTGGAAAATTGCACTATGTTGTTCACAACAGACCAGATATAGCTCATGCAGTTGGTCTAGTTGCTAGATTTCAAAAGAATCTGAAGGAAACACATTTGATAGAAACCAAGAGGATATTAAAATATTTAAAAGGTACTATTGACTATGGATTATGGTATCCATATGATGGAAACTTTGACTTGAAGTTGTACAAAGATGCAGACTGGGCAGGTAATTTTTATGATAGGAAAAGCACAACCGGTGGAGCATTCTTTCTTGGAGGAAGACTTGTTTCATGGAGTAGCAAGAAGAAGAATTGTATGTCATAGTCTACTACTAAAGCTGAGTATGCTGCAACTTGTATAAATTGTACCCAGGCTATCTGGATGAGACACTTTTTGGAAGGTTTCAAGATGAAGTTTACAAAACCTGTAAAGATCTTATGTGACAATACCATTGCCATAAATATTTTCGAGAACCCTATTTTGCATGCACGAACCAAGCATATTGAATTGAAATATCATTTCTTGAGGGAAAAAGTGCAGAGTAAAGATGTGATATTGGAGTATGTTTCTACCAAGGAGCAGCTTGCAGATATCTTTACTAAACCTCTTCCTATGACTGCTTTTGAGTATCTTAGAAGTTAGCTAGGGGTTGTACCCCTCCATGAGGTTAATTAAGCATGATGTAGAGTACATCAGTCTCAGAGGTACTTGCAGAAATTCACAACAGGATTGGTGTAGAGTGGAGTTATTCCATAGGGGGAGCATCAAGTTATAGGTTGATGATGCTTAGCAATGAAGTTTGACATTGCATTTTTTACTTTCACTTTGGCATTGTTGTTAAAGGGGGAGAAGAACTATGTGATTATGGGGAAGAAGAATTGTATGATTGACAAAGAGAAGATCTACAACCAGCTACCAGTTGAAGACAAGGAGAGTACATGGTAAAATGTAAAGCAGGATTCCTATTCACAATCATAGCAATCAAGGGTATTGATATTTGTATTGCCATCAATGCCAAAGGGGGAGATTGTTGGCATTTGCATGAAGATTGCATTAATGAAATGTTATGTTGTCATTGATGTCAATTAACTGGTAATGATGTTGTTATAATGTTGTTTT
Organism: Cryptomeria japonica; assembly: GCF_030272615.1. Classification (NCBI taxonomy): domain Eukaryota; kingdom Viridiplantae; phylum Streptophyta; class Pinopsida; order Cupressales; family Cupressaceae; genus Cryptomeria; species Cryptomeria japonica. Next base: position 742,408,490 of record NC_081411.1, on the reverse strand, counting down.
GTAACCGGTAGGAAGAGTTAGTGAAGGGAACTGAAACTGATAGGTGAATTTGTGGAGGAAACCGGTATTACTTGAGAAGAAGTGAGATCAACCGGTAAACCCTACCTATTGATATGATAAACCCTAACTGATGAAGTTTGGTGAATTGGTTGTATTGGTTTATGATATGATGATGAGCGGTAATGATTATGACATGTATGCATGTTGTATGAGAAGAGTTTCAATTGGTTTTTAGCGTGTTGAGATAACAGTTTTTTATCTTGGGAATGAGCAAATATATTGCATGTAATGCAAACCGCGTGATGAGTTACAGAGTTTGATGAAGCGGTGATCAAGGAGCGGTCAAGGCTATCTTGAATGATGTGTAGAGATTATTATGTAATCCAATGGTCATACTTGAACTGACTTGTTTGTAATCTCTATGAGAGAATTAGGTTTGTGTTGTGTTATCGACCTAGTGATTTGTTTATAAGGTCGATGAGTTGTTTTGTTCCAAAGTTGGCAATTTGTAGTTGAGAGTGAGAGTGTGGTTGCCGAACTGGATGATGTATTTGCAATTTGTGTAAAGGTAGATAGGACCATGAAAAGGATCTGAATAAGAAAGTGTAGTGCTATTCAAACAGATCAACAAACTCCTGTTATTTTCTAACAATTACAACAGTAAAATCCACTAACCGGGTAAGCTCTAACAAGCTTAATGTTAATCAAATCCTCTAACCAGGTGGTCCATTAGCTTGGATTTCAAATTATCTACCAAGGTTACTCCTCACAAGGTATTGCTTCTAATAGGGCATTATAATCAATCCCTTAATCGGGTGGTCCCTAACAGGATCTGTTCTTAACAGGACTTTTTGTAAAGCTTTAATAGGCTTGGCTCCTAACAGGGCGAATATCAGAAGAGTTCAGAATACTTGTGGGTATTCATCCCCATTGTGGTTTTTCCTATTTGGGTTTCCATGCCAAAAATATTGTGTCAAGTGGTGAATGTTTACTATGGTTGAATTTCTCAACTGCTAAATCCACTTTGATATGTTATGTTAACTGACAACAATATGAAATGAGGTTTTACTTATGTTAGTAAAGTATTTGGATGTTTGTGAGTTTCAAGTTGGTTTACAGTTAATCTGTTATAATAGTTAACCGGTTTAACTTGACAGCGATATTGCATTTTGTCAATTTAGAGTTTTCTTTGAGAGGTTGATTTTGAGATTGATAAAAGTTTATATCAGTTTTCTATCTACTGATTCACACCCCCCTCTCAGTAGTTAATCAGATCCTTATTCTTTCATCATACCATCAGAGAAGACATGGATACACATTCTAGTTATGTTTTTCTAGGTGATCTATGTTGGGGAGGAGAGTAGGAATAGTCTAGTTGTGTTTTGCTAGTTCTAGTCATCCTTGTGCATGTGTTCAAGTGATGTTGCATTCTAGGTGTTAAGAATCTCGTATAAGAGTTTTTTTTTTCTAGTTTCCAACATGCAAGAACCTATGTAAGTCATGAAACAAAAATGCAAATATGTGTTTGGTATCAAGAACATCTTGTGTAAGAGTTTATTTGCTCTAGTTTTGAGTATGTGCAACATTGTGTAAGACAAATATATCTGGTTTCAAGGACATCTCATGTAAGAGTTGGTTTTCTCTAGTTTCAAGAATGTGCACCCTATATAAGGCATTGATAAATGTTGTGTCTGGTTTTGGGCGTGAATCATCTCATGTAAGAGTTTGTTTTCTTTGGTTTCAAGAATGAGCACCATGTTTAATACATGTAAAAAATACAGTACAATATAGTACAAAGAGGGAAATATGTATTCCCCCCCACCCCCTCTTAAGATCTCAACATAGCCCTATGTTGATGTCTTAATGAACCTAGAAACAAGGATACCCACTTTCAACACCAAGGGGATATCCTTTAGGCAATAATTTTCATAAATCCAAGCTAAAGAGGCAACACTCTTACAAGAAAGGATAAGATAGTTGAAAAAGAGATATCTTGCTCAAAAGACATATACCTCTAAGAGGAATTTATTGAACAAACATAGAATCTTCTACCAAAAGAAAGGAAGGAGACCAAGGATGCGTACCTTCCTCCCACTACTAGGTGAAATGGAGTCTTGATAAAGGATGACACACTTTTGACCCAAAGTGAAGTGTTTATCTATAATAGATATAGATTTCCAAGTGAAAAAGAGGTTGTAGTAAAGGATACACACCTCTTTCATAAGAGATAATCCTTGAGCAAACAAACAACTTCACACAAGGAGTGACATCAAATCATAAGAAAACACCACTCAACAAAGGAAAAGTGGATCCATAGGAAGGATAAGATATATCAATGCCCCCCAAGCATAGGGACAATGAGAAGAATTTCACATCCTCTAAGGAGAGATTAGACATAAGCAATGCACAATGTACTCACATGAAGGAATATTAAATGCAAGAAAAGATATCAAGATACACAAAATGCTACTCTAATGAAGAGGTGTACTCTTCAAAGAGAAAGAGAGAATTAGATGAAGGATCACAAACTCCCCCAAGGACAGATTAATTTCATAAGAGACATAGCATTCCATTCAAGAAAGGACATCAAAACATGAAAAATATGATGGTATGATGAAAGAATAAGTATCCGGTAGGATACTAAGAGGGTTGGGGGGGGGGTGAATCAGTATACTAAAAAACTGATACAAAGTTCCCAAACTCAAATTCAATCACACAAAGTAAACATATCACAGTCAAGATCAATATTCATAAGAATACTTGACATCAACTGGTTTGACTATTATGACAACTTAATAGTAAACAACTCCAATCTTGTAAACATCAACAATGCTTAATCATATCTTAACATATTCATCTATCAATGCTTCTAGTTATCATGCCTTATCAGAAGTTAATCAAATCAACAAATAAGATCATAACCACAAAAACATTCACCACTTGACACAAATGTTTATACGTGGAAAACTCAAATAGGTAAAAACCACGGTGAGATGAGACTCATAGGGATAGCTATCTAAACTCTTTTGAAGTTTGCCCTATTAGGAGCCAAGCCTATTAAAGCTTTACAATAAGTCATGTTAAGAACTAATTTCGATTAGGAATCACCCATTTAAGGGATTTTCAAATATGCCTTGATGAAAAACACAATACCCTATTAGGAGTAACCTCGCTGGAGGATTTAAGAATCCAAGCTAATGGACCACATTGTCAGAGGATTTAATAAGTAACCAAGCTTGTTAGAGCTTACCCGGTTAAGGGATTTCACTTTTGCAGTAATTGTTAGAAAACAACAGGTTTTCTTGATCTGTTTGAATAGCACTACATTTGCTTGATTAGATCCTTTTAATCTTCAATCTGCCTTTACTAAAAAAGAAGATCCATTCACCAGTTAAGCAACTACACACTCAACAGGTTTATGCCAATCTTGCCAAAAACTTTTACAAACAACTTCATCGACCTTAAATACAAATCAATTAGGTCGGTAACACAACAAAAACCTAATTCTCATCATCAAGATTACAAACAAGTTGGTACAATCTTGACCATTAGAAATCATAACAATCTCTTCACAATCTTCAAGAAAATTCCAACCGCTCCATGATCACCGCTTCGTCGGACTTTGTAACTCGTCACATGCTATGCATTAGATGCAATCCACTTTGCTCCTTCCCTAGAAAACAAACAAACGTGCCAAAATAATCTGAATTTATCCTCATACAATGATCACACGTGTCTCCATCATTACCGCTCATCAGATAATAAACCAACAAACTTGATCGGTTAGGGATTAACAACTGATAGGGTTTACCGGTTACATTGCATAGAAAGGTTTAACCCTTTACACCAGTTTACTGATTCAAATGAAAAACTTAACATACCAGTTTACAACATCTTCCACAAAGCTCTTCCTACCGGTTACTAGCCAATATAAAAAACAACAATATCAATAATAACATGAATACCATTACCGGTTCAATTGACATCAATGACAACATATCATTTATGCAATCTATATGCAAAATGCCAACAAACTAAAAATGCCAACAATCTCCCCCTTTGGCATTGATGGCAATACAAATATCAATGCCTCTAATTGCTCCTGAGATTAGTGAATAGGAATCTTGGATTACATTACCAAGTATTCACCTTGCTCTGTCTGTCTTCAGCCTGCCGGTGGTTCACCTAATCAGACACATAATTCATCTCCTCAATCACATAATTCTTCTCCCCCTTTGACAAAAATGCCAAAGTGAAAATAAAAACATGTAATTCTGCTCTCACTGTGCATCAACAACATATTGCAACTTGATGCTCCCCCTGTGGAATACATACACTTCTTCATCAATACATGTAAGATTCTGCAAGTAATTCAAGGACTGATGCAATTAGCATCATGCTCAACTAACTTCATGAAGAGGGACAACCCCCAATTGACTTCTAGGATACTCAAAAGAGGTCTTAGGCAGAGGTTTGGTAAAGATATCTGCAAGCTGCTCCTTGGTAGAAACATCCTCCAAGATAACATCTTTACTTTGAACTTTTTCCCTCAAGAAGTGATACTTCAATTCAATGTGCTTAGTCCTTGTGTGTAAAACATTATTTTTAGAAATGTTTATTGCACTTGTATTATCACACAAAATATTTATTGGTTATGAGATTTCCATCTTAAAACCTTCCAAAATGTGTCTCATCCAAATAGCTTGTGTGCAATTCATATAAGCTGCTACATACTCAACTTCAACAATAGATTGTGAAGTACAACTCTGCTTTTTACTACTCTATGAAACTAGCCTTCCTCCTAGAAAGAATGCTCCACCGGTAGTACTCTTCCGGTCATCAATATTTCCTGCCCAATCAACATCCGTGTATGTCTTCAAATCAAAATTTCCACCATATGGATAACATAACCCATAGTCAACAGTACCTTTTAGATATCTAAAAATTCTCTTGGTTGCCATCAGATGTGCTTCCTTTGGATTCTTCTGAAATATAGCAACAATACCAACTGCATGGGCAATATTCGGTTGACTATGAACAACATAGTGTAATTTGCCAATCATTGACCTGTATTCCTTTTCATCTACAGACTTAGATGCATCTTCCTTGGACAACTTACGACCTGTAACCATTGGGGTTCCAACTGGTTTACAGTCACTGATACCAAAAGTCTTTAAAACCTCTTTCACATGCTTAGATTGAGTAATGAAAATACCATCCTTTATTTGTTGTATCTGCAAGCCTATGAAATTTTTTATTTCCCCTACTAATGACATCTCAAAATCAGTCTTCATTTCATCTACAAAACTATTGCTCATGTCATCATTACCTCCAAATATAATGTCATCAACAAATACTTCACTAACCAGTATATCATCTCCTTCAAACTTGAGATAAATGTTGTTGTCATCACTGGTTCTAGCAGAGACTATCTTTGTTAGATGTGTATGAAGCCGTTCATACCATGCTCTAGGTGCCTGCTTTAATCGATACAAAGCTTTATGCAATTTGCATACCATGTCTTCCTTATCTGTCAATGCATAACCATCGGTCTGCTCTATATAAACCTCTTCTTCCAATATCACATTCAAAAATGCAGACTTAACATCCATCTGGTATACCTTGAACTTCTTATGAGCTGCAAATGCAAGTAAAGTTTTGACACCTTCCAGTCTTGCTACTGGTGCAAAAGTTTCTCCATAATCTTCTCCTTCTTCTTGCACATAACCTTTGCAGACTAATCTTGCCTTGTTGCGAACTACAACACCATCTTCATTTAACTTATTTTTGAACACCCATTTAGTACCTATAGCATTCTTGTTTACCGGTCGGGGCACTAGGGTCCAAGTGTTGTTCTTCTCAATTTGATCCAATTCCTCCTCCATAGCTTTGACCCAATGATCATCACCAAATGCCTCCTTAGCACTTCTAGGTTCAAAGGTGGAAATCATGCAAGAGTTCTCTCTTATTATCCTTCTAGTTAGTACTCCAACATCCTTATCCCCAATAATCTATTTAGGACTGTGATTCAGTCTCACATACCTAGGAATAACATGATCATTCTCTTGTGGTTCAACTTCTTCATTATCATCTTCTTCCAAATTTATTTGTTCCGATTGAACAAGTACATCAAGATTTTCTTTACCAGTTTCTGATTTAACAATTTCAGGATCCAAAATAAAAATGCAAGGACCTTCATCCTTTTTCTCTGAGCTAGTTCCTTCAGAGACTTTAGGACATTCATCTACATGAAAATCAACACTCTCAACAATTCTCTGTGTCCAGTTGTTGAAGCATTTATAGGCCTTACTCTTGGTGGAATAGCCAAGAAATATGCCTTCATCACTCTTAGCTTCAAACTTGCTTATGTAATCACCTCTTTTAATAAAATATTTGATTCCAAATATCTTAAAATAGCTAACATCAGGTGATCTCCCATACTAGTATTTATAAGGGGTCTTGTCCTTACGTCTTTTCACCAGAACTCGGTTCATTGTGTAGACAGTTGTACTTATAACTTCTTTCCAAAATGTTTTTGCTACACCTCCTTGTATCAACATATTCCTAGAAGCTTCAACTAGTGACCAGTTGTTTCTCTCTACTATACCATTCTATTGTGGTGTCCTTGGTGCAAAAAGCTGCCAGTTGGTACCATTCTCATCATAGTAATTATTAAATTCCTCATAAGTACATTCACTGCCTTGATCTGTTCTCAGACATTTTATCTTTTTTCCACTCTCTTTCTCAGCTAAGGCCCTGAATGCCTTGAATTTACCAAAAGCTTTATTCTTATCCTTCAAGAATGTGACCCACATCATCCTTGAACAATCATCAGTGAAGATCATGAAATATCTATCACCTTGAATGCTTCTTGTTCTTATTGGTCCACATAGATCTGTATGAACCAAATCTAACAAGTGATCTGCTGAGAAGGACTTTCTCTTGAAAGTTGAAGAACTCATATTTCCTAACTGACATTCTTTACAAAGAGAATTAACCGGTTTATCTAGCTGAGGCAGACCTCTTACTGTCTTAGACTTGCTCAATTTAATAATATTGTCAAAATTTATATGACAAAATCTCCTATACCAAAGCCAGCTATCATCTATCTTTGCAATCAAACAGTTGCTAACTTTAGGATTAAGATGAAATAGATTACCTCTAGTCTGTTTCCTGGTTGCAATCAATTCACCTTTATTGTCAAAGATTTTGCACATACCATTTCTAAACTCTAGTGGGTATCCTTTGTCATTAAGTTGTGCCACACTCAAAATATTGTGCTTCAGGCCTTCAACCCAATAGACATCGTCAACACTGCTCTTCCCATTAAGAGAATTAACTCCCTTACCTTTAACCATACATGGTGAGTCATTGCCAAATCTGACAACACCGCCATCAAATTCCTTCAGGGAAAGAAATTTGCTCCGATCACTGGTCATGTGATGTGAACAACCACTATAAATGATCCAATCATCGGAGTTATCCATCCTGGATACTAGTGCCTTTTGATATGATATTTCTTCCTTAATAGTTACAAACACAATATCTTCACTAGAATCATCATCATCAGATTCTTCATCAGTAATACCACTGTCAATAGCTACAAGACCATATCTCTTGCCTTTACCCTTATACTTCTTAAATTTGTCTCTCTTGTATTCATTTTCACCATTAGGGCAAATAGCTGCTATATGACCAATCTTGTTGCATGCAAAACATTTTAAAGGTAGCTTACCTCTATATTTACCAGTGCCTCTAGGCAGTCATTTTTCCAACAATGTATTTGCAGTTTGAGTAAAGGTAGATAAAAGCATGAAAAGGATCTGAACAAACACGTGTAGTGCTATTCAAACAGATCAACAAACTCCTATTGTTTTCTAACAATTACGACAGATTGAAACCCACTAACCGGGTAAGCTCTAACAATCTTGGTGCTATTCAAATCCTCTATCGAGGTTACTCCTCGCAGGGTATTGCTTCTAACAAGGCATTATAGTCAATCCCTTAACCGGGTGGTCCCTAATAGGATCTGTTCTTAACATGACATTTTGTAAAGCTTTAATAGGCTTGGCTCCTAACAGGGTGAACTTTAGAAGAGTTCAGATAGTTATCTTGTGAGTCTCATCTCATCGTGGTTTTTCTTATTTGGGTTTCCACATCAAAATTATTGTGTCAAGTGGTGAATGTCTTTTTTTATGGTTGATTTGACTTACTAATTAATCCACTTTGATAAGTCATGATAATCGACAAAAATATGAAATGAAGTTTTACTTATGTCAGTAAAAGTATTTGGATGTTTGTGAGTTTCGAGTTGTTTACTGTTAATCCATTGTAACAATCAACCGGTTTAACTTGACAATGATATTGCATTGATAGTTCTAAGTTTAATTTGAGAGATTGATTTTGAGATTGGTGAAGTTTATCAGTTTTTCTATCTACTAATTCACCCCCCTCTCAGTAGTTGACCGGATCGTTGTTCTTTCATCATACCATCAATTGGTATCAGAGCGTCTCAGGTCCTTTAAGGTCTAAGCCTAACACCTTGAGGTAAAGATCTTGTAGAAAATGATGAAGAAGGATGGTCCGAAGTTTAATAGAGAGAACTATATGATATGGAGTGACAAAATGAAAATTTATATCAAGAGTCTTGGAAATCAATATTGAGAACATGTTGGTACTCAATATGTTGCACCTAGTGGGATTATGACTAGTGATTAGAAGAAAGAGCAACAAGAAAACAATCAAGCATTGGAGGCTATTATCAGTTGTTTGTCTAATGCATAGTAGTTAGATGTCCATGGTCTAGAGACTACATATGAGGTATGGAAGAAACTTGAAGAGATTTATAACGGTGATGAACATATGAAGATTGCCAAGGAAGAGAGTCTAAGAGGAAAGTTTGATGACATGTAGATGGCTGAAGGTGAGAATATCCAACAGTATAGTTAGAGGATAAAAGAGATAGTTGGCGAGATCAAGAGTGCAGAGGGTAAAGTGGAAGATTCCACAGTGGTTAGTAAGGTATTGATAACCCTGCTACTGGTCTATGCTATCTGAGTTGCAGCCATTCAGGAGTTGAAATCTATTGACAAAACTAAGGTAACCCTTGACTCCATAATTGGTAAGCTTATTGCTTTTGAATTAAATGGTTATGATGGTAGTATTCAGAAATCTGAATCAACGTTTAGAGCTTCTATTTCTAACCCATCTATGAGGAAAAGTAGACATGTCAGTCACAGTTATGAATCTAGATCCAACAGAGAAGTCAATGATGAAGACAATTTGGTTGAGCTTGAAGCATTGTTGGCCAAGTGGTTGCTCAGAGGTACCGGTAAATATAGAGGTAAATTACCTTTGAAATGTTTTGCATGCAACAATATTGGACACATAGCTGCTAACTGTCCTAATGGTGATAATAAGCACAAGCAAGAGAAATTAAAATAGTACAAGGAAAAAGGCAAAATAGATTGTCTTATTGTAGTTGATGGTGGTATCACTTATGAGGAATTTGATGGTGATGCTAATGAAGACATTGTGTTTGTAGCTATTTAAGAAGAAACATATGATCTTAAGGCTTTAGTTTCACGAATGGATAATTCTGATGATTAGATCATTGATAGTGGTTGTTCACATCACATAACCAGTGATCGGAGAAAATTTCTTTTCTTGAAGGAATTTGATGGTAGAGTTGTAAGATTTGGTAATGACTCACCCAACATGGTTAAAGGTAAGGGAACTATTTCTCTTAATGGAAAGAGTAGTGCAGATGATGTCCATTGGGTTGAAGATCTAAAGCACAATCTTTTGAGTATTGCTCAACTGAATGACAGAGGATATTCATTGGAGTTTAAAAATGGTATGTGCAAAATCTATGGGAGCACAGGTGAACTGATTGCAACCGGCAAGTAGACTAAAGGTAACTTGTTTCACCTGAATCCTAAAGTTGACAACTGTTTAATTTCTAAAGTAGATGATAGTTGGCTTTGGCATAGGAGATTTTGTCATATAAATTTTGATAACATTGTTAAAGTGAGTAAGTCAAAGACAGTGAGAGGTTTGCCTCAGTTGGACAAACTGGTTAATGCTCTATGTAAGGAATGTCAGTAGGGAAAGATGACATCCTCAACTTTCAAGAGAATTTTTTTTCAGCGGAACATCTGTTAGATTTGGTTCATACAGACCTTTGTGGACCAATAAGGACTAAAAGTATTCAAGGTGACAAATATTTCAGGATCTTCACTGATGATTGCTCAAGAATGATGTGGGTCACATTCTTGAAAGATAAAACAAAAGCATTTAGTAATTTCAAGGCATTCAGGGCCTTAGCTAAAAATGATAGTGGTAAGAAGATAAAGTGTCTGAGGACTGATCAAGGCAGTGAATTTACTTCTGAGGAATTCACTAGATATTGTGAAGAAAATGGTATCAAATGACATCTTTCTGCATCGAGGACACCACAACATAATGGTATTGCAGAGAGAAACAACCAGCCAGTTGTTGAAGTAGCTAGGACAATGTTAATGCAAGGAGGTGTAGCAAAAACTTTCTGGAGAGAAGCTGTCAGCACAACTGTCTACAGTATGAACCGGATTTTGGTAAAAAGAGGTAAGGACAAGACTCCTTATGAATAATGGATGGTAGATCACCTAATGTTAGTTATTTCAAGATTTTTGGCAGCAAATGTTTTATTAAGAGAGGTGACTATGTTATCAAGTTTGAGGCTAAAAGTGATGAAGGTATATTTCTTGGTTATTCCACCAATAGTAAAACCTACAAATGTTATAACAACCAGACACAAAGAATCATTGAGAGTGTTGATGTTTGAGTGGATGAGTATCCTGAAGTCTCAGGGGAAACCGGTATGGAGAAAAATGATGAAGATCCTTGCATTTTATTTTTGGAACCAGAACTTGTCAAACCTGAAACCGGTAAAGAGAATGTTATTGTACCAGTTCAACCAGGACATGTAGATTCAGAAGAAGATGATGTTAATAATGAAGAAGAACCTGAAGATAATGATCATATTATTCTGAGGTATGTGAGACTCAATCATAATCCTGAACAAATTATTGGAGATAAGGGTGTTGGAGTATTAACCAGAAGAAGAACTAGAGAGAATTCCTGCATGATCTCCACTATTGAGCCTAGAACTGCTAAGGAAGCATTTGGAGATGATCATTGGGTTAAAGCTATGGAGGAGGAGCTTGAACAAATTGAGAAGAATAACACATGGACCCTAGTACCCCGACCAATAAATAAAAATGTGATAGGTACTAAGTGGGTTTTCAGGAACAAGCTGAATGAAGATGGTGTTGTAGTTCACAACAAAGGTAGATTGCTTTGCAAAGGTTATGCACAAGAAGAAGGAGAAGATTATGGTGAGAATTTTGCACCAATGGTTAGACTGGAAGGTGTCAGAACTTTACTTGCATTTGCAGCACACAAGGGATTCAAAGTATATTAGATGGATGTAAAGTCAACATTTTTGATTGGAATACTAGAAGAAGTATACATTGAGCAGCCAGATGGTTATGCTCTGACTGATGAGAAAGACATGGTATGCAAGTTGCATAAAGAATTATATGGATTAAAGCAAACACCGAGAGCATGGTATGAAAGGCTTCATTCACAGCTGATGAAGATAGGTTTTCAGAGAACCAATGAAGATAACAACATATATCTCAAATATGAAGGAGATAAGGTACTGGTTAGTGAAGTGTTTGTAGAGATATCATATTTGGAGGTAATGAAGACATGAGCAATGACTTTGCAAATGAAATGAAAAGTGAGTTTGAAATGTCTCTAGTTGGAGAGATAAATATTTTCATAGGTTTGCAAATACAAATGAAGAGTGGTATTTTCATTACACAGTCTATGTATGCGAAGGAGGTATTAAAGACATTAGGTATGAGTGACTGTAAACCAGTTGGGACACCAATGGTTATAGGTTGTAAGCTTTCTAAGGAAGATGAGGCCACATCTGTTGATGAGAAGGAGTACATGTCAACGATTGGAAAATTACACTATGTTGTTCACAACAGACTGATATAACTTATGCAATTGGTCTAGTTGCTAGATTTCAAAAGAATCCAAAGGAAACACATTTGATAGCAACCAAGAGGATATTCAAATATTTGAAAGATACTGTTGACTATGGATTATGGTATCCATATGAAGGAAAATTTGACTTGAATGTGTACATAGATGCAGGTTGGGCAGGTAATTTTGATGATAGGAAAAGCACAACCAGTGGAGCATTTTTTCTTCGAGGAAGACTTGTTTCATGGAGTAGCAAGAAGAAGAGTTGTATATCATAGTCTACTACTGAAGCTGAGTATGTTGCATCTTATATGAATTGTACCCAAGCTATCTGGATGAGGCACATTTTAGAAGGTTTCAAGATGAAGTTTACATAACTTGTAAAGATATTGTGTGACAATACTAGTGTTATAAATATTTCAAAGAACCCTATCTTGCATGCACGATTCAAGCATATTGAATTGAATTATCATTTTTTGAGGGAAAAAGTACAAAGTAAAGATGTGATCTTGGAGCATTTTTCTACCAAGGAGCAGCTTGCAGATATCTTTACTAAACCTCTTCCTAAGACTGCTTTTGTGTAGCTTAGAAGTCAGCTAGGGGTTGTACCCCTTCATGAAGTGAATTGAGAATGATGTAGAGTACATCAGTCCCATAGCTACTTGTATAATTTTACAGTAGGATTGATGTAGAAGTGGAGTTATTCCATAGGGGGAGCATCAAGTTGCTGGTTGTTGATGCTGAACAGTGAAGTTTTACATTGCATGTTTTACTTTCAATTTGGCATTGTTGTGAAAGGGGGAGAAGAACTACGTGATTATGGGAGAAGAACCAATGACAAGCTAAAGACAAGGAGAGTACATGGTAAAATGTAAACCAGGATTCCTATTCACAATCACAGCAATCAATGGTATTGATATTTATATTGCCATCAATGCCAAAGGGGGAGATTGTTGGCATTTGCATGAAGATTGCATTAATGAAATATTATGTTGTCATTGATGTCAATTATCCGGTAATGATATTGTTGTAATGTTATTTTGTAATCAGTAGGAAGAGCTAGTGAAAGGAAACTATAACTGATAGGTAAGTTTGTGGAGTGAACCGGTATTGCTAAGTATTGGAGAGTTGAACCGGTAAACCCTACCTATTGATTTAATAAAACCTAACCGATTAAGTTTGGTGAATTGGTTATATTGGTTTATGATCTGATGGTGAGCGGTAATAATTATGACATTTATGCATATTGTATGAAGATAATTTCAAAGTGTTTTTGGCGCATTGAGGTAACAGTTTTTGTCTTGGGAATGAGAAAGTATATTGTGTGTAATGCAAAGCGCGTGATGAGTTGCTAAGTTCGATGAAGTGGTGATCAAGGAGCGGTCGAGGCTTTTTGGAATGATGTGTAGAGATTTTTATTTAATCCAACGGTCATACTTGAACTGACTTGTTTGTAATCTCTATGTGAATTATCTTTTTGTTGTGTTACCGACCTAGTTGATTTGTTTATAAGGTCGATGAGTTGTTTAGTTTCAAAGCTGGCAGAGTTTTAGTTGAGTGTGTGGTTGCCGAATCGGATGATGTATTTGCAGTTTGAGTAAAGGTAGATAGGAGCATGAAAAGGATCTGAACAAGCAAGTGTAGTGCTATTCAAACATATCAACAAACTCCTATCGTTTTCTAACAATTACAACATATTGAAATCCCCTAACCAGGTAAGCTCTAACAAGCTTGATGCTATTCAAATCCTCTAACCAGGTGGTCCATTAGCTTGGATTTTGAATCCTCTATCAAGGTTTTTTTTCATAGGGTATTGCTTCGAACAAGGCATTATAGTCAATCCCTTAATCGGGTGGTCCCTAACAGGATTTGTTCTTAACAAGACTTTTTGTAAAGCTTTAAAAGGCTTGGCTCCTAACAGGGCAAACTTTAGAAGAGTTCAGATAGTTATCTTGTGAGTCTCATCTCACCGTGGTTTTTACCATTTGGGTTTCCATGTCAAAATTATTGTGTTAAGCCGTGAATGTTTTTGTGGTTATGTTTTTTTTATGGTTGATTTTCTTTACTAATTAATCCACTTTGATAAGTCATGATAATCGAGAGCATTATGAAATGAAGTTTTACTTATGTCAGTAAAAGTATCTGGATGTTTGTGAGTTTCAAGTTGTTTACTGTTAATATGTTGTAACAGTCAACCGATTTAACTTGATAGTTTTATCTTGAGAGTGATATTGAATTGATAGTTCTAAGTTTACTTTGAGAAATTGATTTTGAGATTGGTGAAGTTTATCAGTTTTTCTATCTACTGATTCACTTCCCCCTCTCAGTAGTTGACCAGATCCTTGTTCTTTCATCATACCATCAGTTCATGGATTAGAAACTGCATTTGAGGTATGGGAGAAATTAGAATTGATTTATGGAGGAGATGAACATGTACAAAGAGCAAAAGAAGAAAGTTTAAGAGGCAAATTTGTTGACATGAAAATGGTTGATGGTGAGAACATTGCACAATATGGTCAAAGGATTAAATAAGTTGTAGGTGGTATTAAGAGTGCTGGAGGTAAGATTGATGATGATATTGTTGTTAGTAAAATTCTTAGAACTCTCCTACCACAATATGCTATTAGAGTTTCTGCAATTCAAGAACTAAGATCTATTTCTAAAGATAAAGTCACTATTGATTCTCTTATTGGAAAGTTGACTGCATTTGAGTTAAACAAATTTGATAATAGTGTTTCAAAACCGTCTGAATCTACTTTTAAAGCTTTTGTAACCAGTACATCTGTTAGAAAAGGAAAGGATATTTGTCATAATCATGACTGCACGTCTAGTCATGGTGGTAGAAGAGGTGAGGATGATAATGAAGATCATCCGATGGAACTTGAGGTACTATAGGCTAAACGATTTCCGAGAGGCACTGGTAAGTATAAAGGTAAATTATCTTTGAAGTGTTTTTCCTGCAATAAGATTGGACACATTGCTGCAAATTGTCCTAACGATCATAGAAAAGAAAAGTTTAGGAAATTTAAAGGAAAAGGATAGAAACATTGCTATGTTGCAATGGATGAAGGTGTGACTGATGAAGAATCAGAAGAAGATGACAATGAGGAGATAGTGTTTATTGCTGTGAAGGAAGATTTGACTGATGAAAAGGCATTGGTGTCTCACATGGATAGTAGTGATGAATGGGTAATAGATAGTGGTTGCTCACACCACATGACCGGTGATAGAAACAAGTTCTTATCCCTTGAAGAATTTGATGGCGGTGCATCAAGGTTTGGTAACAAATCACCCTGCATGGTTAAAGATAAAGGAACTATTTAATTGAATGGAAATAGTAATGCAAATGATGTCTTTTGGGTTGATGGATTAAAACATAACCTTTTGAGTGTTGGTCAATTAAATGATAAGGGATATCTTCTAGAATTTAAAAGTGGAGTGTGTATGATTCTTGGAAGTAATGGAGAATTGATTGCTACAGGAAGGCATGCAAGAGGTAATCTATTTCATTTGAATACTAATGTGAATAGTTGTTTGGTGGAAAAGATTGAAGACAACTGATTATGGCACAAGAGGTTTTGTTTTGTGAATTTTGACAATTTGATAAAGGTTAGTAAATCAAGTATTGTGAGAGGTTTACCCCAGCTTGTTAAACCAGATAATGTGTTATGTAAGGATTGTCAGATAGGTAAGATGACTTCTGTATCTTTTAAGAGTAACTCTTTCTCTTCAGAAAGTATTCTAGATTTGGTTCATACTGATCTTTGTGGTCCTATGAGGACTAAGAGTTATTTTGGTGATAGATATTTAATAATTTTCACTGATAATTTTTCCAAGATGATGTGGATAACTTTTCTAAGAGAAAAGTCTGAGGCATTCAGTAAATTCAAAGCATTCAAAGATTTAGTTGAGAAAGAAACTAGGAAGAATTTGAAATGTTTGAGATTTGACCGGGGAGGAGAATTTACTTCTGATGAGTTTGTGAAGTTCTGTGATGAATAGGGAATCAAGAGGTAGAATTGTCAGCTCCTAGAACTCCACAACAAAATGGGATATCAAAGAGAATGAATACAACAATTTTTGAAGCTTCTAGAACCATGTTGATTCAAGGTGAAGTACCGAAAATGTTTTGGAGAGAAGCAATTAGCATTGCTATTTACACTTTGAACTGGGTACTTGTCAAGAGAGGTAACAAAAAAACATATTATGAATTATGGCATGGCAAGACTCCTAATGTAAGTTACTTTAAATTTTTTGGGAGTAAATGTTCCATTAAACGTGATGATTTGACTGGAAAGTTTGATGCAAAGTGTGATGAAGGTATTTTTATTGGTTACTCTACAAAGAGTAAGGCTTTCAAATGTTATAACAAGAGAACAAAAAGGATCATTGAGAGTGAAAATGTGAAGGTAGATGAAATCTCTAAGAAATATGATAAGACCAGTAGATCTGAACCTAAGAAAAATGAAGAAAAACCTGTGTTTATTGAACTAGAAGTACAAAAGAATGATGAGCAAGAAAATACAGAAATAGGTGCTCAACCGGTAAATGAAGGGAGTGATGAAGAAGATGAAGAACATGAAGCAAAAGTCATAGCACTAGAACTGGTAATACCAAGATATGTCAGACTGAATCATTCATAAGAACAAATTATAGGAGATAAAAATGCTGGTGTACAAACAAGAAGGAAAATTAGAGAAAACTCCTGTATGATTTAAACTATAGAGCCTAAAATAGTAAGAGAGGTATTGAAGGATGATGATTGGATTAATTATATGAATGAGGAATTGGATTAGGTAGAGAAGAACAAGACATGGACACTTGTTCCCAGATCGAAAGACAAGAATGTGATTGGCAATAAATGGGTCTTTAGAAACAAGTTGAATGAAGAAGGCAAGGTTGTGAGGAATAAAGCAAGGTTGGTATGCAAAGGCTATGCAAAAGAAGAAGGATAATATTATGGAAAAACCTTTGCACTGGTGGCAAGATTGAAAGGAGTAAGAATGTGATGCAAAGCCAGGCAACAAACTAGGTGAAAACCTTCTCTCACCCACAACTACTATGTCCAAAACAAGTTCTTTTGTTTGTTCAAGGTGTAAAAAACACACCTAACAAATACTCAGCTCACACAACAATTTGTGTGACTGGATCCATACCGGTTTAGTATCTTCCGATACCGGTATGATGAAACCACTCTACCCTTGTGTGAATGGCAGACAATCTTCCGGTACCGGTGGGATGGAAACCTATTAGATTTTGTCTATTGGTGGTCCAAACAAAACAAAACACCCATAAGATCTAACTATCAAATGTGTTAGGGGATACTTGTCTCACAACTATTCTATTTGTTTAGTAGCCCTACCGGTAGCCTAGTAGCCCTACTAGTTGAGTTCTCCAAACACAACTTAACAAAATTCCAAAGGACAAGATAAAATAAGGGAATATTTAGATACCCTTTATCAAGTTACAAAATTCCCCAAAGTATTAGACTCTAGCCACAAGTTGAAAGGTCTATACCCTTACTGTCCTTCCAGACCTAATTAAGTCAATTAGGCCTAATTTACAAAGCAAGTACCCCTTGTATTAGTCCCTCAACTAAACCAACAATTCTACAAGGTGGGGTAAGGTGTAAAACCACCAAATACAAGGTTCAAGGTGTTGATCTCATCTTCTTTGTCTTCTGCAAGTGATTTCCACTTCTTCTATTTAGGCGGTCACATAGAGATGCTCGCCTAGGGTCAATTCAATCTCTTCAAGATTGGATCCTCCCTGAAAAAAAACACCAAAATACTATGGTAAAATGGCCCCTCTAAAATTTTCCTACAGGTTGTTTGGTCCTTTGGTGAAAATGTCAGATTAAGGGCATCTTTACGGTGAAACCCTAGGTGCCGATAGGGTTTGTGACCAGTCTGGTTAGTTTTTGATGGATCTCTACAACCCGATTATTAAAAGACCTCAAAATTGATTCAAATGAAAGGTAAGAGACTTCCATAACTCATCCAATTGGTTTTAGGCATCCACCAAACCGTACGGGTAAAAATGAACAACCAAAACTCAGAATTTCAGAAAACTCCAAATATATTGTATTGCTCCAAACTCCAAAACATCATCAATTTCAACAACTACTCCAACAAAAACCATGGAATCGATCCAAGTGGGCATAATATAGCCTCCCTAATAGTTTCCAACCACTTTTCAAACTTTGGAACCGTTGGAGGATTAGTTATCCCTTTTTACAATATTTTGCAATGATAACAAAAGTTGTGAACTTGCACTTTTCAAATTTGGCAACTCCAAGGTGTATTCAACCTATTAAAAGGGTTCATCTGATGTTTCTAAGACCAATATTTATTTGCTTGACTCATGCCTAGACTCCTACTGATCAACATGGTCATTTGTCCATGGTGGCTTATAAAATGCAACCATGACAATGCCTTACATCAATTGGGTCTTATTGACTCACAAACCTATCAACCTATTACATATGATCATTTTCACCTCATGGGTGATATTAGGCTCTTTTAGGCTTCATTTGTGTGTTTGGGTGCTCCTGCACCATACTTCTCGGGTGATTGAATCTCAAGTCCACTTGAGATGAGTTCTTGCAATGTAGCCCTGTAGACACCTAAAAATGTCTCATTGATCATGTACTAATTATTCCTCTAATTGATTAAATAATTCTTTATTATTTAATTAAGTTAATTAATCATATTCTTCTAATTTCATATTTCCTCAAAATCTTACTAATTATTCTATTTTCTTATTTATCATCATTTAATCATTTCCTAAATATTAATTAGATATTTATTATTTAATTAATTCTGATTAATTCCCCAATTTAAATAATCTTTATTATTTAAATAAATTACTAATTATTCAATTTCTATCTCTAATCATCATTCAATCATTAACCCTCTTCTAAATATTAATTAAATATTTATTATTTAATTAATTATGATTTAATCCTTTAAATTAAATAATCTTTATTATTTAATTAATTCTATTTCTAAAATAATTAAATAGTTTCTTTAAATTATTTAATTAACTAATTAGTTCTCCAATACCAAATCCCCAAATTCTAATTTCATATTCTTCTAATTTCTTCCAAATTCAATTACATGTGCATGATTTCAAAAACCAAATTGAAAATCAAAGTTAAGTTCTATATATATTCAAATGCTAAATTGAATTAAATTAAATTAAATTAAATTATTTGAATTAAATATCATGCAAAGATTAAATTGAAATTATAAATCTAAATGCAAGCACATGCTAAATTAATTAATTAAATCAATCAATTAATTAAATCATTTATCTCTCCAATCTCTATTTCTATCTTTCAATTAGCTTTTTCTAAATTAAGCTTTCTGTGTCATCCTCTTTATTTCCTCCAATCATTCTTTTTCTTCCTTCAGTCAACTTTTTCTCAATCAATTAACTCAATTAATCTATTCAATCTATTGAGTTTCACTCCTACAATCAACAGTTCAACTATTAATTTTCATGTGAGCTCACCTGAATTCCACCTCTTGATCAATTTGTTCCATCTTTCAATCAATCTTCTCCAATTTTCTATAAATTAAGCATCCAATCTCCATTTTCAATAATCACGAACTTCAAATCTTTGTGTCACTTGCAGGTTACCACAGAGAGGAGAAGAGCAATGTAAGCAATATGTGATCTTGGGATAGAGAGTTTTGATTTCATTTGATTATTTTAATTCCTATTTGCTTGATTGTGTTATTCCATTGTCTTATTTGTTAAATTCTTTGGTTAGATAGGGATTCGTGATTTCCCTTTTGCTTCTAATTGATTACTTGTTTTTAAGATGAATTTTACATGTATCACAAGTCCCATGCTTCTTCATTTGGTCTTCATCCATCCATACTGCATCTGCCTCAAGGAGTCCTTGCCACTTGACACGATATTGTTTGTAGACCTTATTCCTAGTTTTCACAATCTTGGTGTCCAATATCCTTTCAAGTTTGGGTGGCCCTTGTCTTGGAAAGTCTTTCAGTATGTCTGCAACATCTTCCACCAGGAATGTACCATCTTGTTGTACTGTACCTTTGAATGGTGTCAGATTTGTAACATTAAAGATTGGGGATATACCTATATTTGAAGGTAATTGGATTTCATATGCATCGTTCCCAAACTTCTTGAGTATTTGACAAGGTCCAACCTTTCTCATCATGAGCTTTGTGCGTTTCCCTTTTGACAATATCTACTTTTTTAGTTTTGCCCATACCATGTCTCCAACTTGGAACTGCACATCTCTCTTTCTTCTGTCAGCCTTGATAGTTCTGATACTTAAAGATAAGTACAGATGCCAAGCTAATAAGATGAGAGGGGGGGGTGAATCATACAAACTTAATCTTCCATAATAACATCAGATTCAACCTCGGTAACATATACTTCAGTAATATAACCAAAACTACTAAACATGCAAACTCAAAAGCATATAAACATCATAACACTCATAACACTAGATTTAACGTGGAAACCCAAATATGAAAAAACCACTGTGGGATTTTGGACCCACTAAGAAATATACTCTTCTAGAGTATGCTCGGTTAAAAGCAAATCCTGTTAAAGATTACAAACACATTGCTAGATGTGACCTGGTTAAGGGATTTCCCTCAGATCTGTTAGGATCTTCACCTTGTTAGAAGTAACCTTGTTAAAGGATTTCAAACACTCAATCAGAATGTCACCTTGCTAGAGGGTTTTACAAATAAGACTGTTAAGTCCACTCAGTTAAGATATTTTCTGTCACTTTCACAAAATAACAGTAATAAAAATCTATCTGCAAATTCACATCTAAAATGCTAAAGCAGATTCTTATTTGCTCAATACAATATAGACATAGAACTAATCTTGTCCATCTGTTGGGCTCTATACTCTGTTTATTCAAAACAGGTCTTCAAGCTTCTGTGCTTGGTAATCACTATGTAGCATCCCTGTGCATACACTTGCCCGCATACATTGTTTATCAACAGTTCCCTATTTATAAACAATTCGCTAACCGCTTAATCTCCTTGATTACATTTCCCATGATCAATCATAGCCATCAGATCTTCAAACTTTGTCCAGGTTCAATGTATCTTTCGATCTGAAAACATTTTACCCTGCCTTAGAACTTGCATACATTTCTTGGAACTTGTGCTAGGGTATTGCGGTTCAATCTAAGCTGTAGATCTTCCTGTCGATTTTCCTTTGCCATAGATTCTTTAACAAACTTCATTCACGACATACCAATCATTTAATCATAGCCAGCTCATCAGCTTCCTTCATTAAATAATGCATGTAATCATTTAATGTATTCAGTTATTACTTGGTTGCAACTCGGTACATACTAAACTTCACTCGGTAGACATTCTGCCTTCATTAACCGATAGCAATAACCTTAGGGTTTACCAACTAGGTTCCTTAGGGTCTACCGACTAGGTTCTTTGCTTGGTAACATAGTATAGTATTAACCTTTCAATCAATAACATATGTAGGATATCAAAAACAATCTAATCATTGTCTAGCTCGGTAATATTTGCCCATTGAATAACTTATTTCTCCCCTTATTCATCATATTCTTTCTATGTCTTTTATCGACATCTTTATACTCATCAAATCATACTTCTCAAGATATGGCAGCATCATACTGAATTAGAAAATCAATTTCTTGACATCAATGACAAAATAATAATATTAAGACAATAAACATCCTTAATCAGTTATATCCATAATCATCAACAACCTTCTCAATATCCTTATTGAAATGCCAACAATCTCTCCTTGTCTGTTATAATGCCAAAAGCCAACAATCTCCCCCTTTGGCTTTGATGGCAAAACTAATTGATTTGACCTAATTGATTTGGATTGTTGTGAGATTCTGAAATGCTGAAATGCTCTCCTTCTGGCATCAGAATTATCCCCCATACATTAGTCTTCTCTTCTTCTCTTCTCCAGTATTCTCCCCCTTTGACAATAATGCCAAAAAGTAAAGAAATAAAACATAATTTCTTCTTGTATGAAGTGATTTTTTGCTGTTATGTGTCAATTTTAGTCTCGGTCAGAGTATTTATGTCTTCAATTCCTGTTCCCTGTATTATTTCCTATATTGTTTCCTATACACATTTAGAAAACCTCCTAAAGTGTGTAAATCAGCATCAACTCCGAAAAAGATATTCTGTAGAGTCATCGAATTGATTCTTTAATCGAATTCACTCAGTGAGTAGAAGATAGGGGTATGACCCCTAACTTACCTCTGAGATACTTAAAAGTGTCCCTTGGTAGTGGCTTGGTGAAGATATTTGCTATTTGTTCCTTTTGTTGGTATTTTGGTATGGTTTTGTCCTTGATGTCAACACCTACTGAAAACAAGCACTTTGGAGATCCAGCAACATTCACCGACAAGCAAGTAACTATTGCATAGTTACTGGTATATGGTTCACCGACAGGATATAATGTTCACCGGTACTTGGAATGATATGGAAGACACTTGATAATGTCGAAGACATTGTGTGGACACTTTGTTTTGAAGAATTAATCATTGGTATATTCATATTTGCATATTTTCTTTTACCGGCAAATAGGTCCAGGGTTATCTAGGGTTACATCGACAGGTTTATCTTTTCCAGATCAGCATGGCACGATATGGAGATGATTTATTATTGATGTAAATGCATTAAGCCGACATATTTAATCGGTTATTGCATCGGATATTATATTATATGTAAAATGTTTTATTATAATATCTTGTAGAGCCGACCTACTAAAATTGGTCTTAGGGTATGGTATAAATGTAAGATCTTATTTGTAAGATCAAGTGTGAAATACGAAAAAGAATTGAGTGAAGGTATATGCAAGATTAAGCAGAGGTATACATGAAGACATCATTTGAAGGTGAAGCTAGGTTTTTGTAGAAGCATATCAGCATTACATCAGTATTGAATCCAGCATATGAAGATGCTATTTTGTGCAGTACATTCTTATTGGATTTAACCATCCAACTGTAGTCAGTGTGACTCCCATTTTGTGTTTGAGCAGTGAGCTCTAGGCTGTTGGCCTTTCTGCATGTGCAGACCCCATTTATGTACACTTACTATCTGCAGTAGTATCATCTGATTGTGGGTAAGGATTCCCACCATGGTTTTTCCCCTTACAAGGTTTCCACGTACAAATATTGGTGTTATGTGTTGTGGATGACTTTATGTTTATGTTTCATGCATTAATCCTTACCAGTATAATAATTTACTGTTAACACTGTCTACCATCATGCTTAACTGGTTTACCGGTATTAAGTATCAAGTTGGTTAATTAGTTTTTGGTTTGAATTTATTTGACAACTGATTCAGCCCCCCTCTCAGTTGTCTCCGAGACCTAACAATTGGTATCAGAGCCTAGTCCTCTTTTGTAGAAGTTTAACAACTTGAGGAGATCCAATGTCTACAAATTATTTCAATAAGGATAGTCCTAAACTTGATGGAACCAACTATGGGATATGGAAGATCAGGATGGAGACACATCTGAATTGCATCGGTAAAGACATTTGGGAAGTTACAAAGAATGGTTATACTGCTGCTGTAGCTGGTTAGACTGCTCCAACTACCTTAGCTAAAGATGAAGAGAATGATTGCAAAGCAAGAGAAGCACTTTTGAGCGCATTATCAGATCAACAAATCATGGGATTATTAGATAGGTCTATTGCTAAAGCTATTTGGGATCATTTGGAAACATTAAATGAAGGAGATTCCACAGTTAAGATTGCAAAACTTGAAAGCTTCCGAGTCAGGTATGAACATCTGAAAATGGAAGAAGATGAAAGGATTTCTGCTTTTATGGAAAGAGTAAATGAAATGCTTTTAGGTATTAAATGTTGTGGAGGAACTTTGAGTGAGGATGAAATTGTTTCAAAAATCTTAAGAGGTTTGCCACCGACATATAAAATGAAGGTTACTGCTATAAATGAGTTAAGAACAATGCCTAATACATCAGTAACTAGGGATACATTGATTGGAAAACTTTCAGCCTTTGAAATTGAGGAATTTGGTCCTGTTGCTACTATAAAAACTGATTTGGCCTTTAAAGCATCAACATCATCTACTCCATCATTTGACAAATCAAACTGGAGAGCCTTTTATGCAAGAGAACTTGAAGAAACCAGGAAGGAGAATGAAGAACTTGAAGAACTTGAAGCACTATTTGCAAGGAAAATGCCAAAAGGTCTAGTTGGAAGTAAGTATGAAGGTAAAGCACCCTTTAAATGCTTTAACTGCAATAAGATTGGTCATATGGCTTCAAGATGCCCTGATAGACATGCTAGACTAAGAGAAGAAGCAAGAAGAACATACAAGCCTAATCCTGAATATCAGAGATACAGATTTAAGAAGAACAAAGACAAATCTTGTTACATTGCTGATGAAGGTGTGACTGATGATTCTGATGAGAATCCAACAGACAATGGATGGGTTTTTGTTGCTATAACAGAGGATCAACCGACACCTATTGCTCGACTGGTAGAACAAGCCCTAGTAGCTAAAGTTGAAGCAAAGGATGAATGTATCATCGACTTAGGATGCTCACATCATATGACAGGAGACAAAGGCAAATTCTTGAACTTTCAAGAATACAATGGAGGTTTAGTAAGATTTAGAGATGACAAAGCTTGTTCAATCAAAGGTAAGGGTTCAATATCTCTTGATGGTAAGCATAACACTGACAATGTCTACTATGTTGAAGGATTAAAGCATAATCTTTTAAGTGTTGGTCAATTAGTTGAAAAGGGATTTCAGTTACAATTTAAAAATGGAAAATGCAAAATCATGAATAAAACTAGTTTGGAAATTGCAACCGGTAATCAGACTAGAGGTAATATCTTTCATTTGAATAACAGTGAAAAGACATGCTTAATTACACATATAGATGAAAGTTGGTTATGGCATAAGAGACTATGTCATGTAAACTTTGATTGCATGGTAAAAATCAGTACTTCTAAGGCAGTAAGAGATCTACCTAAAATTGTGAAACCTCAGAATACAATTTGTAAGGGATGTCAATTTGGAAAAAAAGTTAGAGCTAGTTTCAAAAGTATTCCAGAAAAATCCAATAATGCTCTTGATTTAATTCACACTGATTTATGTGGTCCAGCTAGAATAAAAAGCTTACAAAGGTGATAGATATTTCATGCTAATTATTGATGATTATTCTAGAATGTGCTGGGTTACTTTTCTCAGAGAGAAATCAGAAGCACTTGGAAAGTTCAAACTATTCAAAGCAATGGTTGAAAATGAAACCGATAAGAAAATCAAATGTTTAAGATCAAATCAAGGAGGAGAATTCACATCTAAGGACTTTAATACAATCTGTGAAGTGAATGGAATCAAAAGACATTTATCAGCACCTCGGACACCACAGCAGAATGGAGTTGTTGAAAGGAAAAAAAGAACTATCTTGGATGCAGCAAGAAGTATGTTATCTAAAGCAAATCTACCACATGTGTATTGGAGAGAGGCAGTTAGCACTGTTGTCTATACATTCAACAAAGTTCACATCAAAGGTGAAACCGGTAAGACCCCTCATGAAGTATGGTTTGGTAATACTCCTACTCTTAAGTATTTTAGAATTTTTGGAAGTAAATGTTATATTAGAAGAGATGAGTATATTGGCAAATTTGATCCTAGAAGTGATGAAGGAATATTTCTTGGTTATTTATCTAAGAGCAAGGCATATAGATGTTTTAATAAGAGATTGCAGAAAATTGTTGAGAGTACAAATGTAAAGATTGATGAACAATTCAGAGGAACTTCAAGGTATATAGACTCTGAACCGGCAACAGAATTTGTGACAAATGAACCTACATTGAATCCACCGGTACAGAATGAAGATCTAGTTACCCCGGTATCATCAGAGGATTCCACAGTGATTGAAGAACAACAACAAACTAAGACACCCCGGTATGTAAGATTGAATCATTCTGAAGATCAGATAATTGGAAACAAATTTAAAGGAGTTATGACAAGAGGAAGATTGGAAAATGAAGAGGTATGTCTTATTTCTCAAATTGAACCATCATCTATCAATGAGGCATGTGAAGATAAATTTTGGATTAAAGCTATGGAAGAAGAATTAGGACAAATTGAGAAAAATAATACTTGGACATTAGTTCCCCGGCCTAAAGATAAAAATGTAATTGGAACCAAATGGGTATTTAGAAACAAACTTAATGAAGATGGTAAGGTTGTTAGAAATAAAGCAAGACTAGTGTGTAAGGGATATTCTCAGAAAGAAGAAGTTGATTACAATGAAACCTTTGCACTGGTAGCTAGAATTGAGGCAGTCAGATTATTCTTGGCTTTTGCAGCTCACAAGGACTACAAAGTTTATCAAATGGATATTAAATATGCATTTTTGAATGGAGATCTTGAAGAAGAAGTATATATTGAACAACCTGATGGATTTTCTTTCACAAATAAGAATGATATGGTTTGTAGGTTAAGAAAAGCTTTGTATGGATTAAAACAAGCCCCAAGAGCTTGGTATGCAAGGTTGGATAAGTATCTTTTAAAGATTGGATTTACTAAAGGAAATGTAGATAGCAATTTATATTACAAAATAACTAATGATGACATCTTGATTATTGAAGTATTTGTTGATGATATAATCTTTGGAGGAGAAGATGGATTATGTAAGGAATTTTCTATTAAAATGCAGCAAGAATTTGAAATGTCTTTGATTGGAGAAATACAATTCTTTTTAGGATTGCAGATTTCACAGACTCATAAAGGTATATTTTTGAGTCAATCCAAGTACTTAAAAGAATTACTAAGGAAATTTGGGATGGAGAACTCTAAACCGGTAAGCACACCTATGACTATAAATGATAAATTATCTCAAAGGGATGAATCTACACCTGTTAATCCAACTAGATACAAATCTATCATAGGAAGTTTACTGTATTTGACACAAACTAGGCCTGATATTATGAATGCAGTATGTATTGTTTCTAGATTTCAAAGTAATCCTAGGAAAAATCATGAATCAGCTGTAAAAAGAATTTTCTGGTACTTACAAGGCACAACAAATCTGGGATTATGGTATCCTAGAGATGAAAATTTTGATCTATGTGCATACACAGATGCAAATTGGGCAGGAGATGTGGATGATAGAAAAAGTACCACTGGAGGAGCATTCTTTCTTGGAAAGAGATTAGTTTCTTGGTTGAGTAAGAAACAGAGTTGTACATCTTTATCAACACCAGAATCAGAATATGTTGCAGCAGCAACTAACTGTACAGAGGTACTATGGCTTAAACAAATGTTGAAAGACGTAAAGGTAAAATGCAAGGAACCCATTAGTATATATTGTGATAACACTGCATCAATTGATATATCCAAGAATCTGGTATTACATTCTAAAACAAAACATGTTTCTATAAAATTTAATTTTCTAAGGGAAAAAGTTGAAGAAAAGGAGATAAAATTGGTTTATGTGAATACTAAAGAACAACTTGCAGATATTTTCACAAAACCTTTGCCTAAGGAGACTTTTGAATATCTCAGAGATCAGCTTGGAGTCATACCACCACTGGTAGAGACTTAGACATTTGATGATTGTCATCAACTGACAGAATTGAAAGACAAATCTTTTACTCCGGTCTTTTGATGAGGAAGCTACTTCTCAGGGGGAGTAGTTGGTATTTTGTATGAACTTGATTTTTGTAACTTTGGCATTTGATTTCAAAGGGGGAGAGATATCTATGGAAAAACACATTATCTTTTTGAGGAGAGATTGGTATGAAAATAAATCTTTGGATAAACATATGTTGCTCCCAAGGGGAAAAATTGTTGTCTAAGGGAGATTGTTGGTTTTTGATATTTGGCATTTCTATTTTGGCACTTTGATGGTTTTTCCATCTTGTGTTGCCATCAATGCCAAAGGGGGAGATTGTTGGTATTTTGGTATTGTTTTGTCATTGATGTCAACACCTACTGAAAACAAGCACTTTAGAGATCCAACAACATTCACCGGCAATTAAGTAACTATTGCACAGTTACTGGTACATGGTTCACCGGCAGGATATAATGTTCACCGATACCTGGAATGATATGGAAGACACTTGATAATGTCGAAGACATCATGTGGACACTTTGTTTTGAAGAATTAATCATTGGTATATTCATATTTGCATATTTGCTTTTACCAACAAATAGGTCTAGGGTTATCTAGGGTTACATTGGCAGGTTTATCTTTTCCAGATCAACATGGCATGATATGGAGATGATTTATTATTGATGTAAATGCATTAACCCGACATATTTAATTGATTATTGCATCAAATATTATATTGTATGTAAAATGTTTTATTGTAATATCTTGTAGAGCCAACCTACTAAAATTGGTCTTAGGGTATGGTATAAATGTAAAATCTTATTTGTAAGATCAAGTGTGGAATGCAAAAAAGAATTGAGTGAATGTATATGCGAGATTAAACAGAGGTATACATGAAGACATCATTTGAAGGTGAAGCTAGGTTTTTGTAGAAGCATATCAGCATTACACCGGTACTGAATCCAGCTTATGAAGATGCTATTTTGTGCAGTACATTCTTATTGGATTTAACCATCCAACTGTAGTCAGTGTGACTCCCATTTTGTGTTTGAGAAGTGAGCTCTAGGCTATTGGCCTTTCTGCATGTGTAGACCCCATTTATGTACACTTACTATCTACAGTAGTATCATCTGATTGTGGGTAAGGTTTCCCACCGTGGTTTTTCCCCTTATAGGGTTTCCATGTACAAATATTGGTGTTATGTGTTGTGGATGACTTTATGTTTATGTTTCATGCATTAATCCTTACCAGTATAATAATTTACTGTTAACACTGTCTACCGGCATGCTTAACTGGTTTACCGGTATTAAGTATCAAGTTGGTTAATTAGTTTTTGGTTTGAATTTATTTGAAAACTGATTCACCCCCCCTCTCTATTGTCTCCGGGACCTAACACCTTTGTACTAACATACTCCAACACCACTTTCTTCTCTTGAGCTTCTTCTCTAAGATAATGATATTTGATAGAGATGTGCTTTGTCTTAGAGTGCATAACAGGATTCTTTGAAATGTTAATGGCACTAGTATTGTCACAGAATATAGTTACTGGCTCGGTAACTTTCTCATTTATACCCTCCAGCAGTTGTTTGATACATGATATGTTGGTGCAATTTAATGCTGCAGCAATGTATTCAACTTCTGCTGTTGACTGTGAAACACATCCTTGTTTCTTGCTAAGCCAAATCACTAGTCTTTCTCCTAAAAAGAAAGCTCCTCCACTTGTGCTTTTTCTATCATCAATGTTGCTTGCCCAATCAGCATCAGTATAAACTTTTAAATCAAAATCATTCCTTTTCTGATATACTAAGCCATAATCCTTAGTGCCTTTCAAGTATCTAAAAATTCTCTTGATTGCTGTCATGTGTGTTTCCTTAGGATCTGCAGAGAATCTTGCAACTATACCTACTGCATGTGCTATGTCTGGCCTGCTGTGAACAACATATTGCAACTTTGCAATCATGGATCGGTAAAGTGTCTCATCAACAGATGCAAATTCATCATTCTTTGATAGTTTACAACTGGTAGTCATAGGAGTACTTACTGGTTTTGAATCCTCCATTCCAAATTTCTTCAAGATTTCCTTTATGTACTTGGATTGAGTAATGAAAATTTCATCTTTCATTTGTAGTATCTGTAAACCTATAAAATACTTTATCTCATCATTTAATGACATCTCAAATTCTTTTCTCATTTCATTTCCAAAGTTCTTACATAGAGAGTCATTTCCACAAAAATCAACAAATATGGTTGAGATCAGTATTCCATTTTCATCATTCTTCATGTAAATATTGTTGTTCTCACTTGTCCTTATAAAACCAATCTTGATTAAACAAGAGTGAAATCTTTCATACCATGCTCTCGGTGCTTGTTTCAGACCGTATAAAGCTTTGTTCAATTTACATACCTGATCTTTATTATTGTCTTTAGCAAATCCTTCAGGTTGTTCAATAAAAACTTCTTCTTCTAATATTCCATTCAGAAATGCAGATTTGACATCCATCTGATATACCTTGAAATTCTTGTAAGCAGCATATGCCAACAATGTTCTTACTCCTTCAAGTCTTGCTACAGGTGCAAAAGTTTCACCATAATCAATTCCTTCTTCTTGGGCATAACCTTTGCAAACTAGTCTTGCTTTATTTCGAATGACCTCTCCTTTTTCATTCAGTTTGTTTCTGAAAATCCATTTTGTACTGATTACATTTTTGTCCTTCGGTCTTGGGACCAATGTCCATGTGTCATTCTTCTTGATCTGATCAATCTCTTCTATCATAGCATTTATCATATCTTTACTGTTAAATGCCTCTCTCACTATTCTCGGTTCAAATTCAGATATCATACATGTGTTATGTCTCAGTTTGTTCCTTGTCATCACTCGATCATCCTTATCTCCTATAATCTGACTTGGTGCATGATGTCTTCTGACATAATTGGCTAATACAGGCTCGGTAGACTTTGTATGTTCTTCTTCATCACTCGATAACTGGATATTTTCTTCATTTCCTTCTGCAGGTTTCTTGGTAAGACTTGTCGGTTGAACATAGACAAATTCATCATAATCTTCTGGTTCCTTGGAATTTCCTTCATCATTTCTTTCTGCAAATTCATCAATTTTCACATTTGCACTTTCTACTATTTTGTTAGATGATTTGATCAAACATTTAAATGCTTTACTTCTAGAAGAATAACCAAGAAATGTTCCTTCTTCACTTTTCTGATCAAACTTTCCATTTCTATCATCCTTGTGTACATAGCATCTACTTCCAAAGATTTTAAATAACTTACATTAGGTTTCTTGTCATACCAGATTTCATATGGTGTCTTCAAAGTACCTTTCTTTAGTTATACTCGGTTCAGTGTGTAAACTGTTGTGCTTATTGCTTCTCTCAGAAATGTTTGTGGTACTTTCTTTTTAATCATCAGGGTTCTGGCACAATCCACAATAGATCTGTTTCTTCTCTCAGCTGTTCCATTTTGCTGTGGAGTTCTCGGTGCAGAGACTTGTCTTTTTATACCATGATCATTACAGAATAAGTTGAACTCATCAGATGTGAACTCTCCTCCTCTATCTGTTCTAAGACATTTCAGTTGTCTTCCTGTTTCATTTTCAACTCTTGCCTTGTACCATTTAAACATTTGAAAAGCTTATGATTTTTCTTTTAAAAACATTACTGACATCATCCTTGAGTAATCATCCACAAATAATATGAAATATTTGTCACCATAATAACTTTGAACTTTCATAGGACCACAAAGATCAGTGTGCACAAGATCTAAAATTCCCTTAGAGGTGTAAGACTTACTTGTAAAGCTTGATCGTGTCAGTTTACCCATCTGGCATCCTCGGCACATAGCATTCTCAAGTTTTTCCAAACTCGGTAGACCTCTTACTCGGTGCTTCTTGCTTATTTTGACCAGATTATCAAAATTTACATGACAAAACCTTTTATGCCATAACCAGGTATCATCTATCTTTGCATACAAACATTTGTTCCGAGTTGAGTCAAGGTGAAATGTGTTACCTTTTGTTTGTGTTCCGGTAGTAGCTAATTTTCCATGCTTGTCATAAACTTTGACAATTCCTTTCTGAAATTCTATTCAATATCCTGTATTGTTTAGCTATGCTTCACTCAACAAATTGTATTTCAAACCTTCAACCCAATAAACATCATTGCATCTTGCATTGTCAAGAAGTGTTATGGATCCTTTACCTCTTACCGGACATGGTGCATCATTACCAAATCTTACATAGCCTTTATCATAGTCTTCTAACATAACAAACTTGTGTTTATCACCTGTCATGTGATGTGAGCATCCACCATCTATGATCCAAGAATCATTAGTATTTATGTGAGATATAAGGGCTTTTTCTTCATACCTTTCTTCATCTGATCCATCTTTGATGGCCACATAAACTACTTCCTCTGTATCAGTTTCATCTGATTTATCATCATTGGATTCCTCATCGGCTATTAAGCATGACTTTCTATCTCTTCTTTTGAAGTCTCGGTGTCCTCTGTAATGATTATCTTTCTATCTATCATCTTGGTAATCTCTCTTTTTAGTAGAATCTTTGTCAGGACAGTTAGAAGCCATATGTCCTATCTTATCACAATTGAAACATTTCAAAGGTAGTTTTCCTTTATACTTACCTTTGCCTCTCGATAACCTTCTAGCTAATAGTGCTTCAAACTCTTCTTGCTTTCTGATTTCCTCATACAGTTTGTGTACTTCCTCCATGTTCTTGCGAAATCTTTCACTTGCTCCACTATGATCACCTTTAGTGTACTTACTCATTCTATCATTGTAATCATCAGATTCACCAATATGAAAAGAACTAAATGCAGATTCAACTTTATTTACTGATGACCCACTGTTATCAAAGTTACTTAACTCAAATGCATGTAGCTTACCAATAGTAGCATCTAAAGAAACTAGCATATTAGGTACAAACCTCAATTCATTGATTGTAGAGACTCGGATTGCATAAGCCAGTAGAAGGGTTCTTAACAACTTACTTGTTATATCCTTTTCTTCAATAGTTCCACCTGCTCCTTTGATTTGATGGACCATCTCTTTTAGTCTTGTACTGTATTGGGTTATGTTCTCACCTTCATTCGTCCTCATAGATTCAAGTTGTCCTCTTAGACTATCCACTTTTTCTCTTTGAACATGTTCATCTCCACCATGCATAGATATAAGCTTATCCCACACAACCTTTGCATCATTGCAGCCTTCTAGATCATTAAACTCTGAATCGGTCAATGCAGATGTTATTTCAATCATTGCTTGGATATGTTCTTGCTTTGCTTTTATCTCTTCCATAGTCAATGGATAGGTGCTCGGTGTGATGAAATCATTCTCCAGATAATATACAACATATTCTCTAACTCCTGATAGGTGCAGCTTCATCCTTTTTTGCCATGTAGAGAAACTTGACTTGTTCAGCTTCGGTGCATCCCTCTTATACATCTTTGGATCTTTTCCTCAAGTACCTTTAAACTTTTCCTTCTAGAGTCCAAAGCTCTTATACCAATTGACAGTTCTGATACTTAAAGATAAGTACAAATGCCAAGCTAATAAGATGAGAGGGGGAGGGGGTGAATCATACAAACTTAATCTTCCATAATAACATTAGATTCAACCTCGGTAACATATACTTCAGTAATATAACCAAAACTACTAAACATGCAAACTCAAAAGCATATAAACATCATAACACTCATAACACTATATTTAACGTGGAAACCCAAATAGGGAAAAACCACTGTGGGATTTTGGACCCACTAAGAAATATACTCTTCTAGAGTATGCTCGGTTAAAAGCAAATCCTGTTAGAGATTACAAACACATTGCTAGATGTGACCTGGTTAAGGGATTTCCCTCAGATCTGTTAGGATCTTCACCTTGTTAGAAGTGACCTTGTCAAAGGATTTCAAACACTCAATCAGAATGTCACCTTGCTAGAGGGTTTTACAAATAAGACTGTTAAGTCCACTCGATTAAGAGATTTTCTGTCACTTTCACAAAATAACAGTAATAAAAATCTATCTGCAACTTCACATCTAAAATGCTAAAGTAGATTCTTATTTGCTCAATACAATATAGACATAGAACTAATCTTGTCCATCTACTGGGCTCTATACTCTATTTATTCAAAACAGGTCTTCAAACTTCTGTGCTCGGTAATCACTATGTAGCATCCTTGTGCATACACTTGCCCGCATACATTGTTTATCAACAGTTCCCTATTTATAAACAATTCGCCAACTGCTTAATCTCCTTGATTACATTTCCCATGATCAATCATAGCCATCAGATCTTCAAACTTTGTCCAGGTTCAATGTATCTTTCAATCTGAAAACATTTTACCCTGCCTTAGAACTTGCATACATTTCTTGGAACTTGTGCTAGGGTATTGCGGTTCAATCTAAGCTGTAGATCTTCCTACCAATTTTCCTTTGCCATAGATTCTTTAACAAACTTCATTCACGACATACCAATCATTTAATCATAGCCAACTCATCAGCTTCCTTCATTAAATAATGCATGTAATCATTTAATGTATTCAGTTATTACTCGGTTGCAACTCGGTACATACTAAACTTCACTCGGTAGACATTCTGCCTTCATTAACCGATAGCAATAACCTTAGGGTTTACCAACTAGGTTCCTTAGGGTTTACCGACTAGGTTCTTTGCTCGGTAACATAGTATAGTATTAACCTTTCAATCAATAACATATGTAGGATATCAAAAACAATCTAATCATCATGATCTCATCATTGTCTAGCTCGGTAATAGTTGCCCATTGAATAACTTATTTCTCCCCTTATTCATCATATTCTTTTTGTGTCTTTTACCGACATCTTTATACTCATCAAATCATACTTCTCAAGATATGGCAACATCATACTAAATTAGAAAATCAATTTCTTGACATCAACGACAAGATAATAATATTAAGACAGTAAACATCCTTAATCAGCTATATCCATAATCATCAACAACCTTCTCAATATCCTTATTGAAATGCCAACAATCTCTCCTTGTCTGTTATAATGCCAAATGCCAACAAGCCTACTCTTTGTACTTCTCTATACTTCTTTGCAATTTCATCCTGACTTGGTCATGAATCTCCTTTATCCCTTCAGCAAATTCTTCTCCACAAGCACTAATATGTTCAGTTGAGGGTAGATTTCTCAATTCTAGCACACCTCTTGGGTTCAATCCATAGACAATTTGTAAAGGGCTTCTTCCGGTACTCCTATTGATAGAATCATTATAGGCATATTCTTCTTATGAGATGATGGAATCCCACTTTTCACCATGCTGCTTGGTGAGGCACCTTAACAAATTTCTGAGTGACCTATTGACCACTTCTATTTAGCCATCTGTTTGGGGATGATAAGCTAAACTAAAAGACAAGTTTGTGCCTAACTTCCTCCATAAAGTGCTCCAAAAATGTCCTACAATTTTCACATCTCTGTCTGACACAATGTTCAAGGGTAAACCATGTATTCTCACAACTTCATTAAAGAAAGGGTTTGCAACATATGTAGCATCACTTGTGCTCTTGCATGTCAAGAAATGTGCCATCTTGCTAAACCTATCAACAACCACAAAAACACTATCAAAACCTTTTTGAGTTCTTGGCAAACCCATCACAAAGTCCATGCTCACACTTTACCAAGGTCTTGAAGGATTGGGCAATGGCTGGTATAGTCCTGTGTTTGTTGTTGTCCCTTTGGCCTTTTGACACACCACACATGAATCCACAAATTTTCTGACATCTGTCTGCAATTTAGGCTAGTGATAAAATCTTCTCACCAACTCAAGAGTTTTTTCTAATCCAAAGTGTCCCGCCATACAACCACTATGCTTCTCCTTAATTATGTTATCCCTCATTGAACATTTAGGAATACATAACTGACATCCTTTGAAAAGAAGACCATCTTGAATCAAATAACCATAATACTCTAAATGATACCTGCTACCAAACTCAGTGCATACATTGTAGATGTCTTTGAAATATTCATCTGCAACATACATACCCTTGAGGGAATCAAGTCCTACACTCCCCAACTTGATTTCTGAAACTATTAGTGCCCTCTTGCTAAGAGCATCTACAAGTTTGTTTGAGACACCTTTCTTGTGTTTGATTGTAAAGGTGTAGGCCTAAATGGACTTAACCCACTTCATATGCCTATGGCTCAATTTCTCCTGACTATTTAGGAAGCTTAGTGCCTGATTATCTGTATACACAACAAACTCTTTGGGTAGAAAATAATGCCTCCACTTCTTTAGTATCTGAACTAATGCATACATCTCCAAATCATAGGAAGAATATTTCTTTTTAGCATCATTCAATTTTTCACTAAAAGATGCAATTGGTCTACCTTACTGACTAAGTATTGCACCTATTGCCAAATGACTTGCATCACATTCAATCCAAAAGATTTTGTCAAAATCAGCTAAGGTAAGAACTGGTTGTTGTGATAACTTTTTCTTCAATATTTCAAATGCTTCATCCACCTCCTTGGTCCATGAAAATTTGCACTTCTGTCCACCCCTGATGATCTCTAACACGGGAGCACAAATCTGACTAAAATTCCTGATAAAATTCCTATAAAAGGTATCTAGGCCATGAAAACTCCTTACATCACCAATTGTTCTAGGATTTGGCCATATGAGAATGGCATTCACTTTATCATCATCAACTTTTAGATTTTCTCTAGAAATCACAAACCCAAGGTAAGTCAGTTCTTCCTACAAAAACACACACTTTTCCATGTTTATCATTAGTTTTATTTCATTCAACCTTCTCAAGACCATATCCAAATGTTTTAGGTGCTCCTCCTTTGTCCTGCTAAACACTAGGATATCATCTAGATACACTATGACAAACTTACCAATGAACTCCTTCAACACCTCAATTCATGAGTCTCATGAAAGTGCTAGGGGCGTTTGACAACCCAAATGGAATTACCCTCCATTCATACAATCCTTTGTTTGTTTTAAAAGGAGTTTTCCATTCATCATCGACTCTAATTTTTATTTGGTGATAACCACTTTTTAAATCAATCTTGGAATAATACCTTGCACCTCCTAAACAATCAAGCAAATATTATATTCTAGGCATAGGGAATCTATACCTGATAGTTATCTTGTTAATTGCCTGGGAATTAGTGCATAATCTGCATGTTCCCTCCATCTTTGGTTAGGGGATACTTGTCTCACAACTGTCCTATTTGTCTAGTAGCCCTACCGGTTGAGTTCTCCAAACACAACTTAACAAAATTACAAAGGATGAGAAAAAATAAGGGCAGATTCAGATACCCTTTATCAAGTTACACAATTCCCTAGAGGCTTAGAATCTAACCACAAGTTGAAAGGTCTATACCCTTACTGTCCTTCGAGACCTAATTAAGCCAATTAGGCCTAATTTACAAAGCAAGTATCCCTTGTATTAGTCCCCTGACTAAACCAACACTTCTGCAAGGTGGGTTAAGGTGTAAAACCACCGAATCCAAGGGTTCAGGACTTGATCCCATCTTCTTTGTCTTTTGCAAGTGATTTCCACTTCTTCTGTTTAGGTGGTCACATAGAGATGCCCACCTAGGGTCAATTCAATCTCTTCGGGCTTGGAGATTACCTGCAAACAAACACCAAAAAATTATGGTACAATGGCCCCTCTAACATTTTCCCACAGGTTTTTTGGTCGTCTGGTGAAAATGTCAGATTAAGGGCATCTTTACGGTGAAACCCTAGGTACCGATAGGGTTTGTGACCACTCTGGTTAGTTTTTGATGGATCTCTACAACCCGATTGTTACAAGACCTAAAAATTGATTCAAATGAAAGGTAAGAGACTTCCCTAACTCATCCAATTGGTTTCAGGCATCCACCAATCTGTACAGGTCAGAAATGAACAGTCAAAACACTGAATTTAAGAAAACTCCAAATATATTGTATTGCTCCAAACTCCAAAACATCATCAATTTCAACAACTTGGAATCAATACAAGTGGGGATAATATAGCCTCCCTAATAGTTTCTAACCACTTTTCAAACTTTATAACCATTGGAGGATTAGTTATCCCTTTTTACAACATTTTGAAATGACAACAAAAGTTGTCAACTTGCACTTTTAAAATTTGGCGACTCTAAGGTGTATTCGACCTATTCCAAGGATTGTTTTGATGTTTCTAAGACCAATATTTATTTGCTCGACTCATGCCTAGACTCCTACTAACCCACATGGTCATTTGTCCATGGTGGCTTATAAAATGCAACCATGACAATGCCTTACATCAATTGGGTCTTATTGATTCACAAACCTATCAACCTATTACATATGATCATTTTCACCTCATGGGTGATATTAGGCTCTTTTAGGCTTCATTTGTGTCTTTGGGTGCTCCTGCACCAGAATGTTACTTACTTATGTTGCATTTAAAGGCTTTAAGGTCTACCAGATGGATATTAAATCTGCTTTTCTTAATGGTATCCTTGAGGCAGAAGTGTACATAGAAAAACTAGATGTATTTTCTTTGTCTGAGGATAAAGATATGGTTTGAAAGTTACATAAGGTACTGTATGGATTGAAGCAGGCACCGAGAGCATGGTTTGAGAGATTGCATGCAAACCTGATCAAGATAGGATTCTAGCATACCAGTGAGGATAGTAACATATATCTTAAGACTGATGGAGACTGAGTGTTGATAGCTAAAGTATTTGTATATGATATAATTTTTGGAGGTGATGATGATTTATGTATGGCTTTTGCTGAGGAGATGAAGAAAGAAT
The DNA here is from genome assembly GCF_030272615.1 of Cryptomeria japonica. Lineage (NCBI taxonomy): Eukaryota > Viridiplantae > Streptophyta > Pinopsida > Cupressales > Cupressaceae > Cryptomeria > Cryptomeria japonica. The sequence continues at coordinate 742,370,042 of NC_081411.1, read as the reverse complement.
TTGAGATGTCTCTTGTTGGTGAGATTAAGTTTTTCATTGGGTTGCAGGTCCAGCAATTGGATAATGGAATATTTATCTGTTAGAGTAAGTATGTAAAAGAAGTGTTGAAAACATTTGGCATGGAGGATTGTAAACCGGTTGGTACTCCTATGGTGACAGGTTGTAAATTGTCTAAATATGACGATTCACCCTCTTTTGATGAAAAAGAATACTGGTCCATGATTGGTAAGTTGCATTATGTTGTTCACAGTAGGCTTGATATTGCACATGTTGTTGGTTTGGTTGCTATATTTCAGAAGGATCCCAAGGATACTCACTTGGTAGCAGTGAAAAGGATATTCCGGTACTTGAAAGGCACAATAGATTATGGCCTATGGTATCCTTATAAAAATTATTTTTCTTTAGAAGTGTTTACTGATGCAGATTGGGTAGGCAATGTTGATGACCGAAAAAGCACTACCGATGGAGCTTTTCTTCTTGGAGGTAGATTGGTTTCTTGGACAAGTAAGAAGCAAACATGTGTATCACAGTCAACAACAGAGGAAAAGTATGTTGTAGCATCAATGTTGCACGTAGGAAATCTGGATGAGACATGTGTTAGAAGGTTTTAAACTTGATATGTTTGAACCGGTAACTATTTATTGTGATAATACAAGTGCAATTAATATTTCAAATCCTGTATTACATGCAAGAACTAAACACATAGAATTGAAATATCACTTTCTAAGGAAGAGAGTACAGGAAAAACAATTCAGAATGGAGTATGTGACAAGAAAAGAGTAGCTAGCAGACATTTTCACAAAACCATTGCTGAAGACTACCTTTGAGTACCTCAGAGGTAAATTAGGGGTCAGACCCCTACACAAGGAAATCTAGGATTCAACATATACATCAATCCAATATGCTTATTGAAAACTTTTCGTTAGGGATTGATGAAATGATGGCTACTCCACATGGGGAGCAACTTAGATGAGATTTGCAAAGATGTTGAAGACAACAACAATAGATTTGATGACCGAAGATGCATATGCACCTTTGACACTGCTGTCAAAGGGGGAGAAGAAATATATTAGCCTAAGGAGGAGAAGATGTGTAATAAAAAGAGGGAGAAGAAATGAAGAAGAGAAGAGAAGAACCGACATAAGAGTGAAGTGTAGTAGAGAAGTTCCAAAACTAAGCAACATGATTTTAGTTGAATATGTTGGTGTTGCCATCAATTCCAAAGGGGGAGAATATTGGCATGATTGGCATAATTAATGCAGATGAAGAATGATGACTGAACCAGTAAAGGACTGTTTGTGATGACATTGTGATGAAGAGATTGAGATTCCATGATTGGATGGCTTTGATCAGTTATTTGTGTTGTCATTGATGGCAACTGATGTTTACTATGTTGTATTTTGTCATCTAAATCCTTTTGGTCTACCAGAAATGCCTTACCGACATTGAAGACAGTGAACTGGGAATTAGGACCTTAACCGGTAAACGAGGAAATGTTTTGATTAGATCTAGCAATTGGTGATGATTGAAGTGTTGCGCTTGGGATGTGAGTTTGTATCATTGTAATATGTATCCGATCAAAATCACATCATGTTTTGGTTATCGAAAATCATGTTTATGATTTTTGTTGTATTTTTGCTAGGGTTTAAGAATCGATAAAGAATTCTCTTAACCGATAATGATTTTTGGTTTGGTGGTGATCTACATCAAGGTCAAATATTGGAGGTGGCATGGCACAAACCGTGTGAAGTTTTTGAATGGTGTTTTGGCGTGTTTGAAGCTAGAATTTCTTGGGAAATAGCGAAGTGCTTAGAAGAGTGTTCTAAGGGTTTGAATTTGTATTAGATCAAGATGTGGTGATCATTCAATGGTTGTAATTGATTTGTAATTAATTATGATGATCAATGATGATCTGTAATGAGTTGTAAAGATCTGTGATGATCTATGTTGTAAGTCTTAGGGTTTTGTAACTGACTAAGTTGTAAAGGTTATTTATGTCGGTATAATTAATGTTTGTTGTGTCGGTGGTTTTGAGAAGAGTGTGAAGCCGAACCAGAGTATGAGATCTGCAAGAGTAGAGCAGATTTGGAGCAAGAATTGGATCTGATCAAGCAAGTAGTTAAGTGTTATACCCAGATCATTCACTGTTGTTCTTTAACAATTGCAATAGTCAAAATCCCTTAATCGGGTAGGTCCTAACATGCCTTAAATTGTAAATCCCTTAACCAAGTAGCTCAACATATGAGTGTTAAATCCTCTTGCGAGGTTGATCCTAACATGTCAAAGCTCCTAATAGGGCTCATCATCTAAATCCCTTAACCGAGTGACTCCTAACAGGGTCTTCTCCTAACAGGGCATCTTTGTAAGCTTCTAACCGGGATAGGCTCCTAATAGGGCACATTTTGAAAGAGTGCACAATTTTTGTGGCTACCAATTCCCACCGTGGTTTTTCCCTATTTGGGGTTCCACGTGAAAAACATGGCGTTCATATGGTGAATGTTTTTATATGTTATTATGTTTTACTTTCAGTTATGCATGTTGATGAACACTTAATGAGCAGTTTTGATAAACCAGTTTAACAGTTGGTTATCAATGATTACCGGTAATGGTAAAGAGTTTATTACTAGTTTATGATTGATTTGGTGAAGTTTTGTAAGTTCAAGTTTTAAGTTTGAAATTGTTGTTAATATTGATTCACCACCCTCTCAGTATTAACTGGATCCTCTAAGATTAACAATTTTTACCCAGAGGCTTCTTTGTGGTTGTGTTTACAGAAGGCTCTGAAAGAGACATAGTTCTGCACCAAGAGAATTGGTTTGTGGAAGACAATCCTTTATACATTCAACCCTGGAAATCTAAGTTTGATCCCCTTCCTCTGGCTATATATGATATCCCTATGTGGATCAGGCTATACAATTTGCCAATTGAATACTAGGGGGATAATAATCTTGAAAAGATTGGGCGAACATTGGCTACTTTGCTAGAAATAGATGAAAAGATAATAGAGGAGGATTTATACTCTTATGCTAGATTGAGGATAGTAGCGGTGAAAGCATTCCATCTCATGTAACTCTTATCACTTCAGAAGGCAAATGGAGATAGTAAATTGAGATCGAGAAGGATATTATTCCTTGTCAGAGATTTGGAAGCAAGTTACATTTTGCCACATAATGAAAATGTTTGTTAGAAGGGTGCAAAGTAATATGGTCAGGAGGCCTAAGCAAAATTGGGTGGTTAAGGATAATACAACCTCCCAAAACCTTCTCTATTTGACGTATAATGTCAACACTCGGGGAGCGATGTTCACCCACCGGTACCTATTCCAAAACATAATCAATAGATTGCAATGGACTGTGTAACCAATTCTTCTGTGTTTCTCTTGAAAGCAGTGGACGAGTCCATTGAGAACAAGCCTAGGGAGGTGAAGGCTTTATTTCAGGATTAAAAGAATGAGTTTGAATTATTCCCTAAAGAGGGGGAAATCAGAGGAGATTAATTGTAAAATGTGGATCTGAGATGCATCAACAGGTCAACAAATTCCATGTTGGGTAGAACTAAGGGATGTAGGGGTCGTAGGAGCAAGAGGCTATTTAGGGAGGATAGGGCCTCTGAAAAAGGCATTGTTAATGTGTTGGATTTCCTCAAGATGCCCAAGGGACATAACTCCTCCCTTGGGGGTAGATGAAGATTCTAACTTGGAACATTAGGGGCCTTACTACCCCTGACAAAAGACGCTTGGTCAAGAGAGTGATTGAAAAAATGGCTATTAATATAGTTTTTCTTCAAGAGACTAAGCTATCTGATGATAAGGCCCGTGATTTCTTGAAATTTTGTTTTAAGTGGAATGGTATGTTTTAAGCGGCTAGAGGCACAGCGAGGGGGTCTAGGGGTTCTTTGGAATCCGGTATGTACGTCTATTTCTCCAATTGTCTCCAATACTAATTGGATGATATGTCGGGTTTCCATTATCGGTGGTATAGAGAATTTTCCCTTGATCAATGTATATAGCCCTATTAAAACAGAGGAGAAGGTGAAAGTATGGGGTGAGATAATTGACCATGTTTACTGGATAAACCTAGATAGAATTATAGTGGCTGGAGATTTTAATGCTATCCTTGACATAGATGAAAAGTTGGGTGGTCTCAGAAAAAGTTCCAAAGTCATGGAGGAATTCAAAGACTTCATCAAATCTATCAAAGTGGCAGATGTGATCCCAAAGAATGGATTGTATACTTGGACAAATATGAGGATTTACTTTTCTAAGATATCTGAAAGATTGGGTAGGTTTTTTTGTGGGTGATTATTGGATTAACGGGCATTTCTCTATATCCACAGTCATTATCCCGCAAGCTGGCTCAGATCATCTACCTGTTCTATTAAGTTTAGACCAAGACAAGATAGTTCAGAGGAGTTACTTCCAATTTCTCAGCATGTGGTGGAGAGATCCTAACTTTAAAAGTAATCTCAAAAGGTGGTGGGAAGAAGGAAACAAGTTTGCAGGCTCTCCCAGTTTTTGCTTTGCGAAAAAGATGAAGTATATGAAACATAAAATTAAAATTTGGAATAAAGAGTCTTTAAAAAATAAATTTGTAGAAAAATTGAGAATAGTAGAAGAATTGGAAAGTATCAATGAGAAAGTGATGATTGCCGGTATGAAAAATGAGGAATTTACATTGGAAACCAAACCGAAAGTAGAATATATGGAAATCCTGTGATGAATACTAAGAGGGGGGGGTGAATTAGTATGCCAAAAATCTTTGCACTAAAACACTTACATAGTCTAAAGATAAACCGGTAAAGCAATCTGACAATCAAACCGGTTATCACACATACAAACCAAAATGCGAATAAAACATTCACCCACAAAAGCAATACAACCATAACACAAGATATTTGATGTGGAAACCCAACTGGGCAAAACCACGGTGAGATGGAACTCACAAGTCACTATCTGCAGAATAGAAACTAGACCGGTTAAGGTCAGACCAGTTAAGGTCTTACAATGTTCTTCACCAGAACAGATCCTGTTAGGAATCTCAATCTCTGTTAGGAGATAAGTACGATTAAAGACTACCTTGTTAGAGGATTTTAGATTCACATGTGTGAACCACCTTGTTAGAGGATTTTACAAAGGCTTTGAGGCCTACCCAGTTAAGGGCTACAAACTTGTCAAAGATGTGAGTAATCAACAAGTGTTTGATCTATCTACTAACACAAATTGCTTGGTTAGATCCAGTATTGCTCACAGCTAATGCATTCCAACATTACTTTAGTCTCCTCTATCTCTCTCAGTTACAACTCGATCTTCTGTAATAAGATCGCTCTCCACTTCCACCTTAAACCCTAGCTCAACATAAACCCTATTCGCAACTTCTTCAACAACTTAAAAAAAAACCTAGACATGATGTCCTTTTAAAGGAATCTGATTTCATGTTGATCCAATAGGATTACATTATAATTTCCTAGGTTTAGTGAATCTAGACATACTCAGTAACATGACACAAGAATCACCGTCAATGTGTCGGCACCGTCAAACAATCGGTGGATTGGTAACTCATCACAAAATGCCGGTTGGTAACTCATCACAGAGTGTTACTGGTTCATACAAAATGCCAGTTGCCGGTTTGACAAAAATGAAGACTGGTAAGAATGTGTTGTGCCACTTTGCTTCCTCATACCGCTTGTGATTTGCGAACTGCTTGGGGTCGACATGCCGCTTCAGACCGGGAAACACATTCTGCAAAATCACCACTAGTCTAAAGACTAGAATACAACATACCGGTTGGAACAAATACCGGTTGAGCATGAGCTCATACATATAAAGGGGATCTCAATACAAGTGTGTGTCCATCAATGACAATCACAACATAAACATCAGAAATGCCAACAATCTCCCCCTTTGGCATTGATGGCAACACTTAGGAAAATAAAAATTTTGACATCTAAGTGTTTTACAACAAAAACTTGCCATTAACAAAGTTGCTCCCCCTAAGCATATACACTATCCCTTAATCAACAGAGTGTATAGCAATTTTGCATTCAAAGCATAATCATCAGAGCATATAGCATATATCACAGCATATATCAAAATTTCAAAACAGATACTTCTCCCTCTGATATACTTCTCCCCCTGATATATCAAAATTTCAAAATTTTAAGACCATCAAATTTTTTAAAACCATATACTTCTCCCCCTTTGCAACCAATGACAAAGTACCACTGCAAAAACTTGTTTCCATATATATATAAAAGAGTTTATGACAATAATGAATAATACTTGTCAAAAACCGCTTTGTAGTCCTGTAAAAATTGTTTCATGGAGAGAGACCAGGACTCAAGTAGGGAGGTTGCCACTTCCTTCTCTGTCTGCATTTGTGATACCTACTCCTCCATGGCATCGATTGTGCTCAGTTCTTGGGTGACTATCAGTGCATCTAGGTTCAGATAGCATTTTTGGAGAATTTGTAGTCGTGGAAGTAATACTAGTTGAAGTTCCTGCAAATCCCTAGACCTTGTGTTGATCTCTTGCTCTATCTTGGCTGATTGGATCTGGAACCGGTAAACGGTTTGCCCATATGTTGCAAAGGAGTCTTAAGGAGTCTTGAATGTGCTTAAGTAGGACTGTAAGTCAGTTTGAAGCTGTTGCTTCTTGGCTAGTACATCATCACAGAATAGATGAGGTTGATAGATTTTGCTGAGTAGCAAGTTTCCCTCATCCAAAGCACTCCTTATGTCCTTTTGATCCTTTGACAGTTCAGTCCTAAGCTCATTCAGTTTCTTCACCAGAGCAACATTAAGAGCCTTTTGGTGCTCTTTCTTTACATTAGCCTCAGCTTCTTCTTCTAGGCTCTGCACCTGATCATCCACTATAGTACATAGAAGTTTGAGTTGTGCTAGTGATGAATCAGTGTTAGGAAGATTAGTACCGAGGATTAAACCGGTAAGTGTGTCTACAGCTGCCTAAATGATGTCTTGTTCCTTTTTCCTGCGAATGATCTCAAGGTGCTCTTGAGCAACCTTGATGCTCTACATAAGCTCTGACTCGCTTGCAGATTGGATATCGATAGGACTAGAAAGATCAACCAGTGAGGGTTGACTTCCGATTGCCTTCAGAGTCTCCAACTAAGAGCTTTTTGCCGCTTCACGTTCCTTGGCTTCTTCAGCTTTCTTCTTTTCCGCTTCTCTTCTCTTCTCTTCTTCCTTGTCTTCTTCTACCTTTTTCTTCTCCTCTGCTCTCCTCTTCTGCTCTTCCTTTTCTTCTTCTTCCCTCTTCTTCTTCTCTTCCTCTTCCTTTTTCTTCTTTTCTTCCTCTTCCTTCTTCTTTTCTTCCTCTTCCTTCTTCCTCTTCTCCTCTTCTTTCTTCTTCTTTTCTTCCTCTTCCTTCTTCCTCTTTTCTTCTTCTTCTTTCTTCCTCTTTTCTTCTTCTTCCTTCTTCTTCTTTTCTTCCATGTCCTCTTCTTCTTTCTTTTTCCTTTCTTCTTCTTGCTTCTTCTTTTCTTCATCTTTTCTCCTCTTCCTCTTTCTTTTTCTCTTCCTCCTTTCTCTATTTCTCATCTTCATCCTTCTTCTTTTTCTCTTCTTCCTTGTCTTTTGCCGCTTGCTGTGTGTCCATAGCTTGTTCACCACCCTGATCGGCCTGTTGCCCCTGTTCAGTTCCCTCAGAAGGTATGTCCCGAGTGACATCTTCTATATCCAGGGCATCGACATCTATGGTGTCGAATGGTTCCTCCACCAAGTTTCCTTCCTCATCAAAAACTTCATCCGGTTTGGAAATAACCAGTTCCTTTTCCGCTTGGAGGTTGGCCATTCGAGCTTTGTGTGAGCTGATAGCATGGGCCATGTGTTGATGTGTATCCTTTTCTACATCATCAACCCTCGCTTCCAACAACCAGAGTCTTCTTCTCCTTGTGAAGAAGAGACCTTTATTTTGATTTAATACATCAAATAATTCTGAATTTGAGAGTTCGAGGAAGTAATGTGCAAAAACTTTCTCCCTAATCTCTTGTTCCTTTTCAATGGCAATGTGCCATTTGTTATCCAATGCTTTAAACAATGAATCCGGTGTCTGAGATTTAATCTCTGATGGTGACCGGTCATTTTTGCATAAATAAAGAATGAATTCCTGCAGTACTTCATCTTTTTCTTCACTTTTGAAATCATCATAATAATCAATTAAATCATGAAGTAACTTTCTCCTAATACTCTTTACTATTCTTTGACAATGTGTCAAAGGTTTGTAAGAGGAGATATCTATATTTACCGGTGCAGATGTTGCCGGTTCATTCTTCTTCACCTTCTTGGTCTGTCTATCCTTCTTTGGCTGTTCATCAGACTCAGTTTCTTCGGAGTCCGGTTCATTTGCCTTAGTCTTCCTCTTTCTTTTGAAGACTTTTGCCAGTGTTACCTCTAGTTTCTTCTTTTCCAGTGACCGCTTGGTCACTCTTGGAGTCTTAGTGGTAGTTGGTGCTGATGCTGCAGGCACTGCCTTAGCTTTCTTGGCTGCCGGTTCTTTTCCCTTTTTCACCGATGGTTCTTCAACTGATGCGATCCTCTCCAAGTAGGTTCCGGTTCGCTTCACCTTTGGATCAAGAGGCGAGGCAATAAGGGTTGAAGCATACCCTTCCAGCATATCAAACATGACCTCATAGCCCATAGGCTCCATTCCTCCATTCTAGGCTCAATAGCCTCCATTAGACATTTGTCCACCTGAATAGTGAAACAGATGTCATCTTCATACTTCTTCACTATGTCACCTGAGATTCACATCCTCTGACTCATCTTTCTTCTGAACTCATCAATGTATTTGTTCAGTATCTCAGGGTAGCCGGTTCCAATGGCTTGCACACTTTCCTTTATCTGCTTGGTTACCAGTTGGTCAGGGGACCACTGGACATCTCCTACACCCGGAAAGTAGCCTTGGAAATAGAAAAACAACCCTACCAGTAGTTGTCCAAATTTAAATCTCAGTGAATTGTCCTTTTTGATTGCCTTGAGATTTAATAGGAGTTGCCTTTGCATACCGGTGCATAAGTCAAATGATTTATCCTCTATAATCATTCGGTAAGAGGCATTTACCGCTGCAGCAGATACATAATTAATCTTGTTGGTTGAGAATGTTCTGTAGCCTATCACCATGCAGGCATATTTTACCAGTTCATCCTTGATAGGATTAACTGTCATACCTCGTGAATCACTTGTCAAATCGGTGAGCTTGGTCATTTCCATTTTGCTTACCGTTCTCAAGGTTGGCACTTCCCTTGTGTTGCAGAAACCAATGACTGCATGAATTACCTCAGGCATGATATCATGTGTTCTCTCCAGGTACATCTTGTCACCATGGACTCTACTCAAGATGATTCTGATGTGATCCTCTGTGAAATCTTCTAGAAAATACACTGCATTATGGAGCTTCTTCTTCTCTAAGATACTGAACTCCGGTTTGATCCTTTTGTCCTTTTTGCAAAATAGACCTAATCGAGTATGAATGGCTAAGGACCCTAGGTCTTCTATCTTGCAATCAATATAGTTTGAAATTCCTTCTTCGACTATGACTCCAGCTGGAACTTGTGACAAAGCATTATACTTGGACTTCCTCTGAATGAAATTTTCTGACTCAATGGATGTGCTTGAACTGGTATGAGATGCGGAAGCCATTGAAGAGTATTTCAAGAACATGAAAAGTACCTTTCAAATGCAAATTTCGGGCTTCCTGATTCTGCTTTACTTCGCTCTTCGTCGGATGCCAAATCACTGCTTTGAGTTCTCCACTACCACTTGCAAACTATATTTGAATCTCTTTCAAAGCTCTCCAATTTCTCAAAATCTAAGCTCAAATCACCTTTTCTTTTCTCTGCACTTGAAAACTTTTCTTCACTCGAAAAATAGATAGTGAGAAATGATTTGAAAATTGCATTTATACATGTCTCTCACCTACCATCATTAATGCTCCTATATTAGGGCGTAAACCCTAATTTGCCTCTTTACCGTTTCTGGTCTTCTGCCAAGCGATAGGTGTAGCATACCGGTTAAGGTCTTTTATCGGTGTTAACCGGGGGTTCGAAAGCATTTTTCTGTTTGCTCCCCCTAAGCCTTTGAGGCTTAGTTTGCCGGTTCCAATATTTCCACACTGGGTGCAGAAACCGGTTCCTCCTCCAATAATACTGGTTTCTTCTTCCATATTTTCTTCATGTCTTCTTGAACCTTTTCAACCTCTATTTCTCCTTCTTGAGTGACCGGTATATCATCAGATATACTTTTTCTACTTCTGCAAAATCTTGCAATGTGACCCGGTTTGTTGCAGTGATAGCAAAACAAGTCCAGGTGCTTTCCAAGGTCCATTGTACATGTTTCCATTCTTCCTTCTGCATGTTGTAGCAGTGTGATCATGACCATGACAGATCATACAACTTTCTCTCCATCTGGTTGCCACTTGATGACCACCACTTCTTGACTGATGATTGAAGACATTAAACCGGTTGTGGTTCTGATTCATAAAAGATTCAGGACCAGTTCCTTTGGTCCTCTGAGGATATCTTCCAGTGTTATCCATTACAGACCTGCATTCAAATGCTTTATGCCCAAACTTGTTGCATGCATAACAATGACCCTTGAACTTATTGGATCTAGGTACATTGTTGATAAAATAAGGAAAATTATTGTAGGCTTTGCTCCTACATACATTGGCAGTGTGTCCTTCTTTAAGACAGTTAAAGCAAACAGGTTTGAATTTTTGCTTACCTTTTCCTTTGAGTGCCGGTTTCTTCTTTGATGCTTCAACATTTGTTCCTGAAGATTCTCCTTCCTCATGTCCAGAAAAACCAAGACCATTGGTATTATTTGCCGGTCTAGATGACTCAAGCTTTTGCTCTAGCTTGACTGTACTTTTGCCAAACTTAGCTAGTATTTCCTTTGATTCAAAGAGTTCTTTGGAAATAGTAGTGTTTGTCTCCATAAGACTTGCATTTTCAGAGATGGCAATGTTAAATTCTCCTTGCATGTCTTCTTTTTCCATTCTACTTTCATGAAGGCGAGTAGTTAGTGCACTAATCTCATGTTTCAACTTGGAGATCTCATGATCTCTGTCTTTTACCAGATCTTCAGCTTTTCTCCAGTTCTCAAGCTCTTGGCTAAACCGAATAGTCAGTCCTTCCAACTCCTTTCTCAAATTGGAGTTTGAATCATTCAACTTATTCACTTCAGCAATCATAGCTTCTGTGTTAGCTTCATCTTAAGAACTACTTTCAGATAGTTCCATCAGCCTCTCTGCATGTTCTCTTCTTTTTGCTTGAGATGCCTTGTATTTGACCATAAGATCATCATAGGCTTGCTCAGACTTAGTGAGCTGTTGAGTAAGTTCCCTCAATGTGTATTCCCCCATATCTCTTTCCAAGTGGTTAAACTTATAGAAAGGTTGGCTCTGATACCAATTGATGAATACTAAGAGGGGGGGGGTGAATTAGTATGCCAAAAATCTTTGCACTAAAACACTTACACAGTCTAAAGATAAACCGGTAAAGCAGTCTGACAATCAAACCGGTTATCACACATACAAACCAAAATGCAAATAAAACATTCACCCACAAAAGCAATACAACCATAACACAAGATATTTGATGTGGAAACCCAACTGGGAAAAACCATAGTGAGATGGAACTCACAAGTCACTATCTACAGAATAGAAACCAGACCGGTTAAGGTCTTACAATGTTCTTCACCAGAACAGATCCTGTTAGGAATCTCAATCTCTGTTAGGAGATAAGTTCGATTAAAGACTACCTTGTTAGAGGATTTTAGATTCACATGTGTGAACCACCTTGTTAGAGGATTTTACAAAGGCTTTGAGGCCTACCCGGTTAAGGGCTACAAACTTGTCAAAGATGTGAGTAATCAACAAGTGTTTGATCTATCTAGTAGCACAAATTACTTGGTTAGATCCAGTATTGCTCACAGCTAATGCATTCCAACATTACTTCAGTCTCCTCTATCTCTCTCAGTTACAACTCGATCTTCTGTAATAAGATCGCTCTCCACTTCCACCTTAAACCCTAGCTCAACATAAACCCTATTCGCAACTTCTTCAACAACTTAAAAAAAAACCTAGACATGATGTCCTTTTAAAGGAATCTGATTTCATGTCGGTCCAATAGGATTACATTATAATTTCCTAGGTTCAGTGAATCTAGACATACTCAGTAACATGACACAAGAATCACTGTCAATGTGTCAGCACCGTCAAACAATTGGTGGATTGGTAACTCATCACAAAATGCCAGTTGGTAACTCATAATAGAATGTTACCGGTTCATACAAAATGCCGGTTGCTGGTTTGACAAAAATTAAGACTGGTAAGAATGTGTTGTGCTACTTTGCTTCCTCGTACCGCTTGTGATCTGCGAACCGCTTGGGGTCGACATGCTGCTTCAGATCGGGAAACACATTCTGCAAAATCACCACTAGTCTAAAGACTAGAATACAACATACTGGTTGGAACAAATACCGGTTGAGCATGAGCTCATACATATAAAGGGGATCTCAATACAAGTGTGTGTCCATCAATGAAAATCACAACATAAACATCAGAAATGCCAACAATCTTGAAGAGAGAAGAACTTTATTGGAGAGACAAATCCAGAAAGCTATGGATAGCGGAAGGGATTCCAATACCAAATTTTTCCATGCCTCCACCAAGTCTAGAAGGAATTTCAATAAAATAACTTCCATCAAAGATGAGAAAGGCAATTGGTGCTCTTCGGGGAAAGAGATTGGGCAGGAAGCCTTGGATCATTTTTTGCAGGTTTTGTGGAAAGGAGATCCTTTGAGTGAAGATAATATTCTGTTCATCACTGAGAATATTGATACATCGGTCTCCCCTGAAGATAATATGATGATTATGGCCCCTTTTTCAAAAGGGGAGGTGAAAGAGGCAACCTTTGCCTTGCATACACTCAAATCTCCCAACCTTGATGGATTTATGGCCGAAGTATTTCAATCCTGTTGGGATTTCATGGGTAATGATATCTGGGTAGTAGTTGAAGAATTCAGAAATAAAAAGAGGTTTGTGAGGGAAATGAATCATACCAAGATTGTGCTTATACCAAAGAAATGGGAGTCTGAGTCGATGATGGATTATTGACCTATATCCCTCTGCAACACAATATACAAGATTATATCCAAAGCAATGGCAAACAGGCTCAGAAAGATTTTGCCCAAACTAGTTGCTGATAATCAGAATGGTTTTACACTAGGAAGAGAGATTGTAGATAGTATCATATTGGTTTTAGAGGTGATTCATTCCATGCACAAAGAGAAGATGAAAGGTATGGAGATCAAGCTTGATGTATCAAAAGCATATGATAGGGCTATTTGGAATTTTTTGTTACAAGTTCTTGTTTGTATGGGTTTCGATAGTAAGTGGATAGAGTGTATCAAATTCTGTATTTCTTCTGTCAGTTTCTCCATTCTAGTTAATGGATCAATGTGTGGCTTCTTTGATGCTACTAATGGATTGAGGCAAGGAGATCCCTTGTCCCCATCTCTATTTGTTTTGACGACATGCTGCTATTCGAGGAAGCCACTATGCAGGAGGCTTCATCGATTATGTCTGTACTGGAGGAGTACTCAAAGGCCTCTGGGCAGATAATGAATAAAGAGAAATCACAGGTGTACTTCTCGAACACTAACAGACAAGTCCAGATTAAGATTGCTCACCTATTGGAATATCAAGTTGGCTCATTCCCTCTCAAGTATTTGGGAGTCACTATCAACTTTGGTAGTAGAAAAAACCATATCTGGGAGGATGTGATCAATAAATGCAAGGTCAAATCAGAGCAGTGGAAAAATAGATGGCTATCTCAAGCAGGGAGGTTAACAATGATTAGATCGGTATTATCAGCCATCCCCATTTATAGTTTGTCATGTTTCAGGATGTCTTATGTGGCTAATAAGAAGTTAGATGGGATGCTTAAGAAATTCATTTGGGAAGGGGCGAAGGAGGTTAAAAAAATCCCACTGATCAATTGGGAGACCGCTTGCCTGATTAAAGGAGGGATAGGGTTGAGGAAAATGGATTTTTAGAACCTTGCATTAGGAGCTAAATTAGCTTGGAAAATGTATAAATTTCCAGAGAGACTCTGGTATAGATTGTTTAGGAGCAAATATTTGGATTTGGAGGAGCCAAAGAGAATATTTACCGTGGCAAATGCAAATAAGGGATCTGTTGTTTGGAATTTTTTGTGGGGAAGTAGAAACATCATCACTGAACATCTATCTTGGCAAGTAAGGAATGGGTAGAAGGCAAAATTTTGGGATGACTCATGGGAAGGTGAGAAACCTCTCAAGGAAATGTTTGAAGATCATAACTGGGTGAATGAAGTGGCGAATGTAATGGGGGACATAGTGGGTCAGTATTTTGAAGGAGGACTAAGGGGAGATAGGGTTAGGTGGAAGAATATAGGGATAGGGAGAAATGAACTTTGCTCCAAACTAGAAATAATTTTAAGGTCTAGGATGATCGTGGTGTCAGAGGAGGAAGATACTCTTTTTTGGCATGCTGCCAAATCAGGGGTTTACAGTGTAAATCTTGGCTATGAAATTCAAAGACATAGACTGAGGGACACTGTTTGGCTGCACAAGTTGTGTTAGAGTAATAGAACTCTTCCTAAAGCTAGAGCCTTTCCTTGGATTTCCCTTCATGGTAGGGTACTTACTGGGAGTAGACTGAAGATCATTGGCATTGCTGGACCTAGTCAATGTGTAATGTGTAGAGAAGAGGAAGAGACAACGAATCACTTGTTGTACAATTGTCCCTTTTCTAGCAGGTGTTGGGATTGGTTGTTTGATATAATGAATTTGTATATTGTCAAGAATGAAGGACTGAAAAATTTTCTATTGTCGTGGCCTCATATGGTCAAATCTAAATGGGGAGACGTTTGGCTGGTAGGATCGACTATGGTGGTGTGGCATATTTGGAAGGAGAGAAATAGGATAATTTTCAAGGAAGTCAGTCTCTCTATCGAGTAACTTATTTAAAAAATTAAGGTAGCCATAGAGGAAGTCATAAATGGTAAAAATTCCAAGAGGAAGAATTATAGATATAACAATTGGGATAGGAGCATGGAGACAAAGTAGTCTTTGAAAGATATAGGGCCCGATCTCTCATCCAAGAGACAAGTGGACAAGAGTTAGATTAAATAGACTACACCACCAATGGATTAGGTGAAACTTGATTTTGATGGGGCCAATAAAGGAAATCCTGGGAGGGCTGGCTTCAAGGCAGTACTTAGAGATGAGAATGGTAGTTTGATTTGTGGAGTGTATGGTAACTCAGGAGAAATTTCAAATAATGAAATGGAAATCAGAGCATTGGAAACAGGCCTGAGTATGTGTGTTAAGGAGAATATCTCCAAGTTCATCATAGAAGGAGATTCCCAAGTCATCATTAATGACGTGATACAATCCTCATTTCACAATTAGAGATTAATCAAATGGATGCCTTGCATCAATAGCTTGATGGCCTGGATTGGTGTTTTTAAAATTATCCACACCAATAGAGAGGGTAATAGAGTGGCAGATCTCCTGGCGAACATGGGAGTTGAAGGGGAGAATCATTTTCCTCGATCAGGTTAGATAAATTTTCACAAGAATTAATGGAAGCCATAAGAAAGGACGCTCCATGTAGTCCTTGACAAGGTATAGGGTAGGGGAAGACATTGTATGTGACATATGAGGTGACCAATGCTTCTTTTCATAAGGAACTTAAAGTGTACTAGAAGATTAGTAATCCAGACATTTATTGTAGACTAGGGTTCAAAGTTCTAGATTACTATCAGATAAAACAATAGAGCATGATTTGCCCAATCACGATGAGAGTAAGATAAGTATTTGGAGACTGAGGTGGTAATTTATAGAAGGACAAGACAACTCAAAGAACGACAACAAGTGTAGAAATAGCAGGGATAGAAGATCTAAACAAGATTTAAACAAGATTTCCTTGACTTGGGATTTGATACGCTTTTAGATTGTCGAGACTGCCTTAGTAGTTAACTTCAGGAGAAAGAAAGCAGACTTGTCGACACAAGATGGCTCTATTTATAGGGATTTTGTGTATGAACTATGAAGAGACACTTGAGCATCAGTGTATCGCTTTGTTTAATGTAAATAAGGATATTTATGAGGCGATTATTGAAATGGTGGATACTTCTCTGAATCTGGAAAGGCATTGGTGCGATAACTTCATCTGTGAAGCTATGTTAGTACCAATTATGGATGTACTGGAATCAAAGAAGAGGTGTGTGGAGATTCTGGGGGATTTCGTGAATGAAGACTATGGGGATGTGGTGGTGGAGGCCCTATGCAAACTCCAGAATGGGGTAAAAGAAAGCATTCTGAAGGTATATTTCAACCCAACAAATTATTATTCTTCAGATTTAGAAGAGGAATCTGAAGTGGAAGGGGATCAGACTGGAGATGAGGATGAATCCGATATATAGGATATGAATGAGAGTGAGGATGAGAGAGAGGAAATGGATCAAAGAGCCGTGAAGAAGAGAAAGAAGAAATTTGTTAAGGAAGCATGGCCAATTTTTCAGAGATGGGGTATTGAATGGTGATCTAAGAGAATTCAGGTAGCTTAAGGGTGCAGAGGATTGGTGGTTGACAAAGGCATCTTTAGATACTCTCTTCAACTTGAGAGAATTGATATCACAATTACTCCACTTCTTGAGGAATGGGTAATGGGTGATATTGCTAATGGTGTTGGTATGTGATTTCTGAATACTGTGTTGGGTCTAGGTAGGTATAAGATAGTTTTTGGAGTTGGGTCTTGGGTTGAATTAGTAGTTGGTCTGAAATTTGGCTAGTATTGTAATGTGACTGAAAACTATATGTATATTTTATGGAGCAATATAGAGAGCTATCCCCATAAAAGATAGCACTTACCATTAAAAAAAAAGAAGAAAAGATATTATTATTAATATTTACTTAATAGAATATGTCTTCAAATAATTAGAAAAAATCAACCTTTTTTTTTTGGCTTCATCTAAATATTGATATACATCAAATAATATTTAATTTTAAATTTTAAATAGTTCTATATAATTTTTTTCTACAATAAATTTAGCTTTATAACAATTATTATTATAAAATACAATAATTAAAATTTTAAATATAGATTTTTACCTATATGATTTATATTTATTATTTATACATATATTGATTTGGAAATATTTTTCTTTTTCCTTTTCTTTTTCAAAAAAGAACAAATGACTTAAAGCTTCAAGAAAAGCCTCCACTTTATTAGGATTAAAATAAGACCCAAAAATTTGATTATTATTTATATGACATTAATATTATTTATTGATATGTCTATATTATACATTTTTGTATTTATGAGATAGCTCGTATTTACAACTATTAATAATATTAAATATTTATTCTTTTATGAATTATGCTACATTTTGGTACATAATAAAATATAGATTATTGAATTATTATTTTTATTTAACACATTATATAGGAATTTTTTTATAGAGAAAATAAAGATTATTGTTCTTTTTTTGTTAATATATTGAAGAGAGAAAATATTTTCGATAAAATGGGTGAAACTAATCAAGCATTTCCTTTCAAATTTCTAATAATTTTCATGCATCAAGTAATATATATAAATATATTTAAAAGAAGCTACATGCATTCAAACATATAAATACTTTCAAATAAACTACATGCATTCAAACATATAAATCCTTTCAAATAAACTACATGCATTCAAACATATAAATCCTTTCAAATAAACTACATACATTCAAATTTATAAATCCTTTCAAATTAACTACATGCATTCAGACATTACATATTTTATCTAAAAAAAATCATTATTACTTGGAATCGCATCCCTTTCTTGTTTTGAAATCTTCAAAATTTGTCTCCTCCTACAATTCTTGATGAAAATTTTCTCCAAAACCATTCACTCAAGAAAATTTTATTCAACCTAAATCTAATATCAAGTTGAAATTTCATATCCTCCTCAAAAATCTTAAACAACTCCAAAAGTATATCTATATTCTATTCATCTTCATTCAAAAACTCTTAACAAAATTTCTCATAATTTTTTTATGAAAACTAAAACCTCATAATATCTCCCCCCAAAAAGATGTCAAATGCATACAATTCTTAATTTATAGATCTTGAAGATGTAAAATAACTTTTACCATCCGTAAGAATAATTTTCAATTTTGAGGGATTCTTCAATCAATATTTGTAAGAGAATATGCCAAAAATAAATTTGTAACTCCCATTTTATCAAAAATGAATTTATTTATTCCTTCCATTTTATCAAAATTTTTTTTTGTAACTCCCTTGTCATAAAAATACCAAGAATAGAGATATTCCTGTCATAAAATTAATTTGTAACTCCCATGTCATAGCATTTGCTAAAATAATATTTATTCTTTCCAAAATAAATATTCCTCTTGTCATAGAATATGCTTATAATAATTTTCCTATTCTCCTGTGCCAAGTTTTTGGCCTTCCCCTTTTCTCCTACACCATGTGCTTAATAAAATATATGTATTAAAACAAATATGAAATAAGTATTTACTTATTGTTTAAATTTTAAAATTAATTACTTGCATCTATAATGTAAAGAATATAAATATGTGTGTGTATTTTTGGTTTCTTAATAAAATTAGTTATATATATTATTCTACTATTATATTTTTTCAAGTTTATTATTTAATTTAATTCATTTATTAATTTTGAGTTTGTTTGATTTATTAGTTAATTTTTTAATTTTCTAACAAATAAATAATTAATCAATTCCAACCTTGCCCAAATTTAATTAAATAATTTTTTGAATATTCTAAGTAAGAGGGTTATGATATCCCCCCCCTTAGATTGTGCATCATCCTGCTGCACTTATAGAACTTACATAAAGTTAGCAAACATCCACCAAAATAAAACTCACTAACTTCCTTTATTAGTTCTTTTTATCCGTTGACAAATTTTATCTTTTATTCTTTTAGATTTTTTCATAATCCAAAATATACAACATTAATTGAATCATTCAAATAACCCATCTTATAATGAAATCATCACCAATTAGATATCATAAAGCTTAAAATATATTTATTCCAATAGTAAGGCATAAAAGATATATTGATTTTAAACAATAAGGCAAAAAGTTTATCCATTCAAATAGCAATTCATAAAATATATTCATTCCAACATTAAATCATAATATGTATCAACAATAAGGTATAAAGTGTATTATTTTCATCAATAAGTCATAAAATATATACTTGTTGCAACAATAAATCAAATACCACCCATTTCAGCAATAGGTCAAATAAAGTAATAATATCAATAATAAGAAGCAAACTATATCAATGTACATATCAACATTAAAATTTAAATCATCACAATATCGATATTAAACAATAAAATCTCTTCAATTTTGAATCAACATGGAAAATGGTTTAACAATAAGTCATACAATGAGCCAAATTTTCAAAAAATGTTCTTACAACAATAAGATAAAACGTATATCAACAATAAGTTATTAAATATATGTTCAAGTGCAACATTAAATCCAAGGTCATCAAATGATCAAAAAATAAATAAGAGAGGAAAACCTTTGTAAAGATTTCATCAAAATAAAATAAAATAAAATAAATAAATAAATAATATCAAAATCTAAAAGATATTTAACATACACTATGTTAATAGCTTGGTTTCAAAAAAAGAATAAAAAAAAAACATCAATAAAAATAAGTTTAACAAAAGGTCAATTCATAATTCAAAATATTACACACTCAAGTCATAGTAAGCTCAAGGCCTAGGTTCCGAACCTTGCTTTGATACCACATGTAATGACCCAGTTAACTTAACCCAAAATTTTTGACTGATTTTTTTAAAAATTTATTTATTTAATTGTGTTCGATTCAATTGCATACTCAGGTACATCTATCCAAACGGGATAGGCATCCAGCCAACTGGAATAGGTATCTAACCATACGGGTTAGGCATCTGTCCATACGAGACTAGACATATAACCATATGGGTTAGACATCTAACCATACAGGTTAGGCATATGTCCATACAGGACAAGGGGTTTCATCTATCCAATTTGGGATAGACATATACCCAAACGGAGTAGGTATCTATTCACAAGAATAGGAAATGCTTTGGCCAGAGACTTTAGACTCATCAGGACCATCCAGGTCCTGATTCACTCTCTAAAGACTACACTACCCTACTAGGAGTGCATCGAGGTTGCCATCCTTAGGAGTATATTAAAATAATTATATAAACAATCTTGAGTTTCGCCTCAGAATTCGACCTAAAGCCTTGGGAAGTCAAGCAAATCCATACAAGATTCCTTCTGAGTATGCATTGATTTTTTCAATTAGTATAATTTGCACCCTTTGATTGAGGGACTAAGGAGATTCAAAAACCAATTACTCACCTTTAACCAAAACCTAATCTCCATCCCTAAACACCTGAGTACTAGGGAGAACTCTATCCCTAGACTGCCTACATACCCATTTCAACACGGGATCAAGGTGCAAAATATGTAGTTCTGGTTCCTAACTATGATTTAATGTAAACTATTTAGTGTGTACGCAACCCTTTCTAGGGTCAATGTCCCAGATAGTTTCTCTGCGGTTGCTACACACAATGGTAGCTTTATAGAAAAAAGGCTCAAGGTGGCCTTCCACTTGTGGCCTAAACAACTAAGTCCTACTTCCGATTAAATGTGTCACCCTTGACCCGTTATCCACTGAATTTCCATCAAGATAAATAAGTTCCAAAAATATCACACACCACCAAACCCTAATGGGGGTTTCTAAGGTTTAACTGAGCGGATGTAAATTCATTTAAAAATTATCAATCCAAGGGGAATTACCCACCCCTTGCATTTTTAACTTCCAAATGACCCTTATTTTTCCTCGGTGATTTATAGGGATGAGGCCACAAATGCCGTTGTTGCAGCTTTATTAGGCATTAAGTGCAATAGTTTAGCACAATGACATTACCCACAAGCATGACTTAGAGGCACCACAGATACCAAACACTACTAAGGTTTTGGTTTCATCTCCTCTTGTTTAGTTGTCTAACTAGAAATTCAATTATAAATTCATGAATCTTAAGTAAAGCAATATACTAATACATCTGTGAAAATGAAACTAATATATGCAAGAAATTGTTACTTGAATTTTAACTAAGATGTTAATTTTACGTAATTGAGAGGAGCATTTACTTAGAATGAAAATAAACAATCAATTCCTTGAAGGAAAACTATGATAATATTTAAAACTCTAAAACTTGAACTAAATACTTGAAAGTACTAATTGCTAGAAAACTATAATATTTGTAAGAGATAGCTTATGAAAATGATTTGAATTACTTGTAAGATACTAATTGCTTTGAAACAAAACTATTACACTTCTAAATATGAAACCTAATACTTGAAAGGTACTAAAATGTCTGAAAGAAAATTAAATTATCAAATAACAATACTTTGGAAATGAATTTAATACTTACTTGTTTGAAGGGAAAAACTATTTAACAATAAGCTTCAAAACAACCACATTGTTTGAAAATAAGATTAGAAAAGAGTCTAAACACTTGCTAGTTAACCAATGTAAATAATAATAAGGCTCCTAATAAATAATTTTTTAATCAATATATTTCTAGTTTCTCTTAGACTAATGCTAAATCCTTTGCAAAATTATAAAGAAATAAACTAATTGTTACTTGCAATGAAAGCAATAAAACAATAGAACTTGAAAGTAAAACCCATAGTACCATTTGCTTCAAAAAGGATGTAGTGCCCCTCTCTCTCTTGGCTTGTTTGACCTTGTGATTTGTGTTTTGTGTGGTTTGACCCTTATTTTGGTTTTGGTTGTGATGTTTGACTATGACTTTTGGATCCTTATGTGATTAGGTGAAGGGGAAAAGTGCCGCACTGCTCTATATGGGCAAGCTATGCTGCTTCCATTCCCTTTTCATGATGTGATGTTATATGGTTTATATGCACATGTTTGATGATTTGTTTATGTAGCTATAGGTACCGAGCATCGACTCCACCTGAATCCTTAGGTCTGAGCGTGCTCTACAACCCAATGGTAAAGTGGAAAAGGGAGATATCAGTTAGACCCTGTTGTACCATTTTTCCTATGGAACGAGTCCACTATCAGGTATCCTTCTTTAGTGTTTGTTCGGTCATGTCAGTTGTTAGTCCAGTTAGTCTTTCGTGTTTTGATTTGTTGTATTTTGCTGCTCCTGTGTGTAGTATGATAATTATATTATATTTGTGAAAAAGATTAGTATTATATTTGGATGTCGTTATTTGATTAATTAATAAGTTGAAAATTGTGGAACTTAAAGATTTAAATTATTTAATTAATTCGAAGAGAGCATTTATTAAGGGAATTTCAAATAGCATCTATTTGTGTTTTAAAAGATTAATTAATTAATAATTTACTTTTTTTTTTTTGATTCGTAAGAGGCCGAGGCCAAGAATTTTATTAATTATTTTGAAGTTTTACATTACTCTACTCGTGCGGGCGCTGATAGGAAAGAGTGGAGGCGAGAAAACCTCCGGCCTTGCTTGGGGCCATAGTCTAGCTAGTCTTGTCTTAATATACAATAATTTTAGATTTTAATACATCATCACCCTGGGCCAGGGTGATCAGGAGGGAGGGTGTTTCTATTTTACCCCTCCCTTACAAGCCCTAATTTACAAGTTTCAATAATCATTTGTCCCTCAACTTCTAGCGGCTTGGCTCTGAAGTTGTTCTTTGGTTATATATAGTATCCCTTAATTTCCCGAGATATACCTATTTGGCCTGCATGGTTAGTTTCTCAAACACTTGGCAGATTTGTTAGTATCGTTCAGTCCATTATCACAAATGATATTTTATCTGTAAAGCTAGAAAGTTACCATAATAAAATATCATGTGAAACCTATCCTCACAGATCATAAATAAAGAGGTATAAAACTTTAAACTGAATTGGGTTTCCAAATTCGTTTATCTTAGGCCCAATCATGATCGACCCATGACCCATCCAAACAAAGAATCTCTAGTTTACCAACTCTTGTTTATGCTCCTGGATGCAATCCCTAGTGGAGGATGAGATCCAGACTATAATAACAAGAGTAGGTAAATGAGATTCAGTCATTCCAACCTCCCCTTCCCTATAAATTTATAGCAGAGAGGATGACGGAGTATATGATTATTCAAGGCTGGATATAATCTTTGTCCAGGCCCCGAATTTTGCATGTTAGCCACATTTAATCCATAGTCTTAAGATATGACAGATAGATATCAAAATATAGAAATCTTCAGCAAATGGCACTAGAGTACTACAACTAGTGATTAGTATTCTAAAATAAGCCAACATTACCCATCCTGATATGATTTCCACCAATGTGAATAAATACCAGTAAATGCATGCATCTAGATGCTTGTAAATATCTAGAGTATATATTCAAATTGCTTGGTATCCAAAATAGAATGCTAATATATGTCTATATAAACAGATATTCCATCATGCCTATTTAGTCTTCATAACTTTTAGGATTAACTGTTAAATCAAACTAATTTAATGTCCTGTAGGTCGCTTAAGTTTGTCTTTAAGATTCGATACTAGTTACTATCTTTACCCTGATCTTTGTTAACTAATGATTAAACCCTATTTTACTAGATATAGTAATTTTCTTGGGTCACTAGAATAATCCAAACATTTAGTGACAAGATTATCCCCTGCAAAAATAACACTATTTTACTATAAAAAATGGTCCCATGCACACACCGAGGGCCGAGCCTACTCACTCCGACCCCGAAGGTGAGGTAGAAGCATTCTCATCGTCCAAAACTAGGCCTTCAGCCTTGAGGAAGTCCTCGAACCAAGTGGATATTGGAGGGTGTCGTACATGAAACAAGTAGAGCAAAAAATTGACATTTCTATTGATTGCCTCAATCCTCTCCCTGGTGAAGGACTCACCATCCATGGAGATGACAGGGAATCTAGGAATCGACCTATTGTTTTGAATGAGAATATCATAGTGCCGCGCCCGAGGGATAGTCCATTCGTTGTGAACATTGA